>NW_017731358.1:2964805-2974544 GCF_001890085.2 Hipposideros armiger | reverse complement strand
GTACACCTGAAACTAATAAAACAAACAAACAAACAAAAAACCAAGATTCCTGTATTCACAGAACTTACAGGCTAACCATGCCCTTGCTCAAGTCAGGTCATTCACCTGGGCAAGGGAACAATTAGCATGTAAGAGCCTTGCTCACTCAGCTCCAGCTACACTGGTTTCCTTGGCTGTACCAGAAATATGTCTAGCTCCTTCCAACATTAGCACCTTTACATTTACGATCTGCTCTTCCTCTGGACATTCCTATGGTTCACATTCCCCTCACTTCATTCAGGTTTCTACTCAAATCTCATCCTTTCAGAATCTTCCTATCTAAAATCGTCCTCTCTCCTCACAATTACAAACATGTGAAACCTATGAAATCAACCTTGCTTTCAATTTGCGAATAAGAACACATGCACCTTAATGGCCCCAAACAAACAAAAAATTGCCCCCTCTCTCCTTCCCTTACTCCAGCGGTTCTCAACCTTTCACAGGGGTCGCCTAAGACCATCGGAAAACACATATTTTCGATGGTCTTAGGAACCGACACACGGCTCCTCTATCCATCTCCAGGCCCACATGCAGATAGGCCCACATACGAGTACCCGGCGACCCCTGTGAAAGGGTCGTTCGACCCTGAAAGGGGTCATGACCCACAGGTTGAGAACCGCTGCCTTACTCTATTTTATTCTTTCTCCCAGCACCTACGGTAACCTGAAATTACACACATGCTCGCTCTCTCTCTCTCTCTCTCTCTCTCTCTCTCTATATATATATATATATATATATACACACACACACAAACACACACACAACACATATAAAATATATACACACTAAGTATATGTTATACATATAAATACAGTTTTTTGTTTGTTTATAATCTGTTTCTCCCTCTTGATTATAAATTCTTTGATGGCAAGGATGTTGTATAATTTGTTTACCACTATCTCTCTGTGGCAGAAACTGCTTATAGGTACCAAATACCCATTTTTCCCTTCTCCCTTTTAGTAACATAACCTCCAATTTTAGCTAAGCATCTGGATCTCCTAGGGTCTCTTGCAGCTAAGTGTGGCCATATTGCCAAGTTCTGGTCAATGGGTTGTTAGCAGAAGGGATGTGTACAACTTCTAGGCTGTGCCTTTGAAGGGAAAAGGGTACCCTTCTCAGCCCCCTCCCTCCTTCATGCTAGCTGGAAAGCAAACACGGTGGTAAGCCACCTTGACTCATGTAGACAATGACAAGCAAGACCTAGGAAACAGAAGAAGACAACAGAAAAAACTGCACTCCCAGTAACTTCATATAGCAGAACCATCCTAACAGCCTGGACTTCTCTCTTGCTTAAGCTACTGCTTGTTTTCCTCCTGGTCTCTCACATGCAGTCAAATCTTTATCCCAAGAAATATTGGGTTGTCGGAAAAGTCATGACGCATTTTTGCAACGAAAAACATAGAAAAAATACATCATGACTTTTCCGATAACCCAATATAATCCTTATCACCTAGAACAAGGCCTTGCAATAGGAGTCCTCAATAAATATTTATTGAATGAATAAGTAAGTTAATCAAGTGTCTCATTTGTTTAGCATGAGCCAGAACCCTTGAATACAGTCTACCTCTAGTTACACTAAGAAAGTCTAGTTTCTAAATCTGTAAAACTATGTCTCAGATCTACATCTAGTATTGTGCCCTAACCTATGGGCACTGCCTAAGCAATCAGAGTGTTCCTATAATTTTTAACATTCACCTCGCTAAGGTTCTATGACTTAATTTTGCATATTACATCCCTAATTTATATAAAAACAAATGAACATATCATTAGTTATAATGGAATGCCTACTTTTTCTGGGCGTGTTCGTGTCATTTAAAAAGTCATAAATAATAAAGTTTAGTATTACCATTGAAAACATGAAAAGATTGTTGCAAACAACATAGGTCATGAAATACAAAGAAAAAGGTGATATAACTTAAAATGAATCAAACTGCAGGTGATAATATCAAACAAGTCACATTTTCCCTCTAGGAACAAGCAGCAGAGTAACTGCTTTTTATGAGCCCAAAGTGACCACATTAAATCAAGCTCAGCATTATTTCTTCAAGCCCTAGAGCAATTCAAAAGCTAATGAAAATGGAAAACATGTCAAAACAAAAGATCATTTTTGTCTTTCATATTACTGCTATTCTCTCTCAGTGGCTGTATTATTACCAGAACACTAGAAAGGATAGGCAGACAAGTTGCCTGGAACACTAAAAAGGATAGGCAGCAGCCATGTTAAGATCATGAGGGAAAGATAAAGAAAACTGAGGAGACGTCTAATCTGACATCTTTGAATTGATGAATGAACAGCAAAGACTCCCTCAACTCTAGGCTTATTTACAAAAACAAAATAAAACAAAACAAAAACAACCCTTCTTTGGCCAAATCATTTGGATTTTCTGTTCCATGCAGCCAAACACTTTCAGGTTTTACAATTCAGAAAATTAAAACTATAGAATATGCTTGTGGCTAAATTTCTTATCCTAAATACTTCATTTAGGCTAGTATAAGAGTATGTCAAGGGACAACATTTAAAAAAAAACAATCATAATTCACTTTCAAATATGTAGCTACTAACATAATTTTTATGGTTATTATTTGACCCATTTTATCCTAACAGATAAAACTTACCTGAAATTTAAGTGATTTACATCTATGGAAATACCATTCTGATTCAAAAGAATATTGACATGGTAGTCAACACATAAAAGCAAGCTGTTTGAACACCTCAACACAAAAATATTTAAAATCCTAACTAAACTCATTTGTTTAATACTATGTTCCTATGAAATGTCAGAGACTGGGTCCCAAGGATTAACAAAATAAAAAGAAGCATGTTCCCCCTCCTCCTCAACAAGCTTGTAATTCAATAGACAATCAAATAAACCTGCTCTTTAAAGTTTTTCTTTGGTGTTAGCCAAGCTAAAGCCAAGAACTGAGGGAGAATGTATTCTGCAACTACAAAGATATGCTTTTAAAATACAGTAGATCCCATAGAAATGTGGGCAAAAGATACCTACAAACAATTCACAAATGGCTAGCAAACACACATACATTTTTCTCAGTAGTAATCAAATGTATAAACTAAAAAAAGTAAAACTCAAAGAAAGAACTATGAGTATCAAAATGGCAAAGATTCTAAAACTATACCGCATAAGGCTAATCATTTATCAAGCAATTTTATATACTACTGCTAGAAATATATTTCAATGTAACCTTTTAGGTATATCTCATACATCATGCTTATTAAGGTGTCAATTCTTTATACAATGTGCTGAAAACATTTTTTGCTCTTAGAAAGAAAAAAAATGGCATTGAAAATGTAAAAGGATTCATAGCTAAGGCTTAGAATTTTCAACAACTTACTGTTTCAAAGCTGCCTTTATGCATCAAATCAATGGGTGGCCGGAATAAATCTGCAAGGGTAGTTAGTTTCTTATCTATTGCTCCTCCATTTCTTAATTCCTGTTCTTGCCGAACTGCAACACAGGAGGATGAGAAAGTTTTAAATAGCCATAAAATAAAAGGCATGAATCTCGCAATATAAAAAACATGTAATTGCAAGAATTACTGAACAATGTTCTTGACCTCAGATGCAAACAGTAAATGCTGACTCTGAAAAAAAATACAAAGCAGGGTGGGGAGGGAGTCTTCAGACTTGGTGGTAGCTCTCTACCCAAAGGTAAGGACAAAAGCAGAAACTTGGAGTCACCCAATCGAAATATTTCCTTCACATATTCAAAACTTCAGCATAGAAGAAAACGTTCATCTCCATTTATCTAGTTCTGAAAGTGATCCTAATTTATGTCATTTCTAGCCACAATTCCCAATCTTTAAAGATTCTTTCTGGAAGTGAGAGAACGACCACTGCTGTTACCTTCTCCCAGAAGGGCACAGGATCCCTTGGATGACCTGAGTCAATTTGGGTTCCCTTTCAAATCTCTCCAAATTATACGACATACCTGTGCTTCAATGAGTTCATGATGAATCAACTATAAAATCAAACATGGTCCAAGAATTTCTCATCTATTCTCTAAACATAACTGTCTTTTTCTTTAGAATTCCATTATTAAATCAGTACTAAATCCTCTGATAGTGTAAGGCCATGATTCTCATTCTAACTTCATGATTCTCATTCTAACTTATTCCACAGAAAGATATAAACCTATTCTAAATAACTGTAGACAAAATGTTAATACTGGCTGCTTTGGGTAGTGTGGCTTTTTCTTCTTCTATTTTTAAATCACCTACAAGAACCATTTTCAAAAAAAAAAAAAAGAACCACTTTCATTGTATTCATTACTTTAATTGACAGATATCAGGATCTTGAGCAAAATCAGTTTTTAATTTTATTATAGTCAGCATTTCAAAAGCTGATTAAGAAGGTCCAAGATGGCAAATAAACACTGTGCCTGCTGCCTCCCATGATCACACCAAAATTACAACTAAATTATAGAACAATCAACCTCAAGAATCATCCAAACACTTGCTGAACAGAACCTCTATAACTAAGGATATAAAGAAGAGGCCACATTGCGACTGGTAGAAGTGACTGAGACATGAAACAGGCTGACCCTAAACCCACAGATAGTGGTCAAACACTGGAAGGGACATCTTGGTGGTGGCAGTTACCCCACACTGGACTCCCCAGCCCAGGGGTCGTGTGCCAGGAAGAAGAGTTCCCACAACATCTGGCAATGAAAATCACCGAGGACTCTGTCTGTTCATCCCAGTGAGATGGAAGGTGGCTGGAATCTCAGACGTCCTCTTATAAGGCCCCCACACAGACTTACTTGCTTGCAAGCACTCACCCTGGGCTCCTGCGGAAGGGTGGCAACTTGAGTCATACAAGGAAAGCCCTTCTGGGCAAGGGCTAGAGGGACAGCCGCTATTATCCCTGTATAGAGCCTGCCTCATGTGTAGCCTACAGGTGGGCGCTATCTTTCTGGTGGTAAGCCCTTCTCCACAGGGCCAAATCTCAGATGGCTTTGGTCTGGTGAAATCTACACGCCTCATATTAGTGACTCCCTGGCACCCCACCACACCCAATTAGTGCAGCATCACTTAGGGCATTCTCAGCAACTCCAAGGCCAGCCTCGCCTGCCCTGTGGCAGCTTGGGAAACTTTTGGTGGCAGGTGGTCAGCCCCAGTTCGTGCTGTAGCCTTTTTGGGGCAGCTCTCAACGATCTGCAGACTGAAGCAAGCAGCAACTGGCTACAGTGTTCTCTGGGCATTTTGCAGAGTGGCCACAGGCTGAGCACTGGCACAAGAACTGATCTGCATTAACTTTGTGAAAACCACTGGGCCCACCAGAGAGACTCCCTGGGATCCCATCCAACTTGGGTGGCATTGTTAGGGGCACTGTCAATACCGGGTCAACCAAGCCAGGCCCATACACGTAAGAAGGCTCTTTCAGCGGCTGAGCTTTATATGCAGCTGGCAGGTGGCAACAGGCCTAGGGGTGCTCTGGGCTTTTTGCTAAGCTGCCCCAGGACTGATACAGGTGGCAGCCAGCCTGGGATCACAGCAAGGCCACCCCACACCTCTAGGTCCAACACAGGCAGCAACCAAATACACATAGCTTTGTAGCTCCTTTCAGATAGCCAGGCCAGTCATAAGCAAGGCTGAATTGGCCTGCACAGGAGCACCTCCCAAAAGACACCAGAAACAACACACCCAGAGGCCAGCTTTAGACCACACCAGAGCACTACCAATTAGCCCCTCAAGTGGCATACCCAAAGGGTGGTCTCAACAAGCGTAAGAGCCCAGTCGGGTGAATCCCCCTCTGAGGGGTCAGCCCCCACACAGCAGCTCATACTCTGTAGGTATAACCAGTCCTCAAAGCCAATCAGCCTGAGAGTTGACCCCATCCATGAAGTGCCAAAAGCAATCAAAGGCTCCTGCGGAAAGGTGGCAACTTGAGTCATACAAGGAAAGCCCTTCAGGGCAAGGGCTAGAGGGACAGCCGCTATTATCCCTGTAGAATACACACAACACACACAAGGGACACTCCTGGAACACATGGCACAGGTGATCAGGGAGACTGCACCACTGGACCACATAGGACACCTACTACACAAGGTTACCCGACAAAGATGAGACACGATCTACCTAATACACAGAAGCAAACACAGAGAGGCAGCCGTAAAGATGGAACAAAGAAACATGTCCCAAATAAAAGAACAGGAGAAAACTCCAGAAAAAAAACTAAATGAAGTGGAGGCAACCAACCTACCAGAGACAAGAGTTCAAAACACTGGCTATAAGAATATTAAGAAACTTAGTGAGAACTTCAACAAAGAGATGGTAACCATAAAGAAAGACATAGAAACCATAATAAAGAATACAGTAACGGAATGAAGAATACACTGGAAGCAATCAACAGCAGATGAGATGAAGCAGAGGACCAAATCAGTGATTTACAAGACAAGGTAGCAGAAAACACCCTTGGGAACTCTGGGACAATTGAAACAACAAAAAGAAAAAGAATTTTAAAAAAGATAATTTAAGGGAACTCTGGGACAACATCAAGTGTAATAACATTCGCATCATAGGAGTACCAAAAGGAGAAGAGAGGGAGCAAGGGATCGAGAACCTATTTGAAGAAACAATGACTGAAAACTTCCCTAACCTGGTAAAGGAAATAGACATACAAGGACAGGAACTACAGAGAGTCCCAAACAAAATGAACTCAAAGAGGCCTACATCAAGCCACATCATCATTCAAACGTCAAAGTTTAAAGACAAAGAGAGAATCCTAAAAGCAGCAAGAGAAAGACAGCTAGTTACTTACAAGGGAGCTCCCATAAGACTATCGGCTGATGTCTCAACACAAAGTTTAGAGGCCAGAAGGGAGTAGCAGGAAATACTCAAAGTGATGAAAACCAAGGGCCTTCAACCAAGACAACTCTACCTAGCAAGGCTATCACTTAAAATTGAACGCGGGCCAGCCGAGTGGCGCGATGGTTGGGAACTGGCTTGGGACGCCAGAGGACCCCCGTACGGATCCCACATATGAGGGCCAGTGACACTGCCCTCCACAGCTAAGACGCTGAACAACAGCTCGACCTGGAGCTGGGCTGCTGTGAGTCGCCAGTGACGGCGTAGGCTGCAGCCCCTGTGGCAGTGGGTTGCCATGGGCTACTGTGTGTAGCCAGCAGCCAGCGTGAGCGGCCAGCAGCCGCAGTGAGCGGCCGTCCAGAAGCCGGCAACTGATCTGCCTCGCCTGGGAAGAGCGCAATGATGGTGCCAACTTGGGCCAGTGAAGCAACGTCCTCCACAACTAGAGTGAAGAGCAAAACGACAGCAACTTGTCTGTTCCCCTTCCCCCAATTCCCTAGCACTGTTCCCATCCCCCCAATTCCCCAATAAAAATCTTAAAAAAAAAAAAATTGAACGAGAGATAAAGAGCTTCCCAGACAAGAAAAGCTAAAGGAATTCATTACTACCAAGCCCATATTACTACAAATGTTACAGGGACTTCTTTAAAAGGAAAGGGGAAAACAAAGATGACCAAAAAAATCAATAAAATGGCAATAACTATGTACCTATCAATAATCACTTTAAATGTAAAAGAATTAAATGCACCAATCAAAAGACACAGATAGCTGAATGGACAAGAAAACAAGACCCATACATATGCTGTCTACAAGAGACCCACTTCAGATCAAGACACACACAGACTGAAAGTAAAGGGATGAAAAAAGATATTTCATGCAAATGGAAACAACAACAAAAAGCTGGAGTAGCAATACTTGTAACAGACAAAATAGATTTTAAAAATGAAGACTGTAATATGAGACAAAAAAGGACATTACATAATGATAAAAGAATCAAGCCAACAAGAGGACATAGCCCTAGTAAACATCTATGCACCCAACATAGGAGCATCTAAATACATAAAACAAATATTGTCCAACATAAAGGGAGAGATTGACAGTAATACAATCATATTGGGTTGTAGGAAAAGTCATGACGCATTTTTGTAATGAAAAACAGAAAAAATACGTCATGACTTTTCTGACAACCCAAGAGTACGGGACTTTAACACCCTATTGACACCAATGGACAGATCTTCCAGACAGAAAATCAACATGAAAACAGCAGCTTTAAATGACAGCCGCTGTCATTTAAACATGACAGCGTTTAAATGTTTAAATCAGATGAACTTAATTATATCAGATCAGATGAACTTAATTATATTTTTAGAGCATTTCACCCCAAAGGAGCAGAATATACATTCTTTTCAAGTGCACATGGAACGTTTTCCAAGACAGACCACATGTTAGGCCACAAAACAATACTCAATAAATTCAAGAAGACTGAGATCATATTGAGCATCATCTCTGAGATCATACTGAGTATCATCTCCAACCATAATGGTATAAAACTAGAAATCAAACCCTAAAAAAACACACAAACACATGGAGGCTAAATAACATGCTAATAAACACTGAATGGGTTAACAATGAGATCAAGAAGAAATCAAAAGATACTTTGAGACAAATGAAAATGAAAACACAAGGATCCAAAAATCTATGGGACACAGCATAAGCAGTTCTAAGAGGGAAATTTATAGCAATACAGGTTACCTCAAGAAACAAGAAAAATCTCAAATAAACAATCTAACTTTACATTTAAGGGAACTGGAAAAGAACAACAAACAAAGCCCACAGTGATTAGAAGGAAGGAAATAATAAAGATCAGAGCAGAAATAAACAAAATTGAGTCTAAAAAAAAACAATACAAAAGATCAATGAAACCAAGAGCTGGTTTTTTAAAAAGATAAACAAAATTAATAAACCTGTAACCAGACTCATCAAGAAAAAGAGAAAGAACCCAAATAAATAAAATCAGAAATGAAAAAGAAGTGACAACTGACACCACAGAAATATAATGGATTACAAGAAATTATTACTAACAATTATATGCCAACAAATTGGACAATCTGGAAGAAATGGATAAATTCCTAGAAACATACAATCTTCCAAAACTGAATAAAGAAGAAATAGAAAATCTGAACCAACTGATTACTACTAATGAAATCGAATCAATAATTAACAAGCTTGTCCTGGAGCTGATGGCTTCACAGGTGAATTTTACCAAATATTCAAGGAAGAATTAACACCTATTATTCTCAAACTAGTCCAAAAAATTCAAAAGGAGCAAGGGCTCCCAAGCTCATTCTATGAGGACACCATTACATTGATTCTAAAAGCAGACAGACATTACAAAAAACAAAAACTGTAGGCCGATATCCCGATGAACACAGATGTAAAACTTCTCAACAAAATATTAGCAAACCGAATTCAGCAATACATTAAAAAGATCATATACCACAATCAAGTGCAACTTAGTCTTGGTATGCAAGGTTTGTTCATATACACAAATCAATTAACATGATACACCATACAAACAAAATGGAAAATAAAAATCCTATGCTCATATCAATAGATACAGAAAAAGCATTTGACAGAATCTAGCATCCATTTACAATAAAAACTCTTAGCAAAGTGGGAATAGAGGAAACATCTCAACATAATAAAGGCCATATATGACAAACCCACAGCTAACATCATACTTGATGGGGAAAAGCTAAAAGCATTCTCCTTAAGATCAAGAACAAGACAAGATGTCCACTTTCACCACTTTTATTGAACATAGTACCAGAACCCCAGCCACAGCAATCAGAAAAGAAAAAAAAAAAAAAAAAAAA
>NW_017731358.1:2959882-2964295 GCF_001890085.2 Hipposideros armiger | reverse complement strand
TTGGAGCTGAATGGATCCTGGAAAAACACAATGCTTCCCTCCCCCAATTCCCCAACACTGTCCCCTTCCCCAATAAAAATCTTTAAAAAAAAAAAAAAAAGAATATTTAGGAATAAATTTAACCAAGGACATAAAAGACCTGTACTTGGAAAATTATAAGATATTGAAGAGAGAAACTGAAGAAGATACAAATAAATGGAAGCATATACCTGCTCATGAATAGGAAGAATTAATATAGTTAAAATGTCCATGCTACCCAAAGCTATCTATAGATTCAATGCAATGCCTATCAAAATACCAATGACATTTTTCACAGAACTAGAACAAATAATCCTAAAATTTACATGGAACCATGAAAGACCCCAAAGAGCCATGGCAATCTTGAGAAAGAAGAACAAAGTTGGAGGCATCATGGAACCTGATATCAAACTATACTACAAGGCCATAGTAATCAAAACAGCAAGGTATTGGCATAAAAACAGACACACAGATCAATGGAACAGAATAGAGAGGCCAGAAATAAACACAAGCCTATATGGGTATATTTAATTTATGACAAAAGAATATACATTGGGATAAAGACAGTCTTTTCAAGAAATGGTGCTGTGAAAACTGAACAGACACAAGCAAAAAGTGAAACTGGGCCACCTTCTTATGCCATATATAAGAATAAACTCCAAATGGATTAAAAGACTTAAATGTAAGACCTGAAACCATTAAACTTCTGGAAGAAAACAGGCAGTAAAGTCTCTGGCATTGCTTTTGGCAGTATCATTTTGGATATGTCTACTTGGGCAAGGGAAACAAAAGAAAAAATAAACAAACAGAACTACATCAAACAAAAGGTTTTTGCACAGCAAAGGAAACCATCAAGGATATGAAGAGAAGGAAGCCCTCTTGTACTGCTGGTGGGATTGCAAACTGGTGCAGTCACTATGGAAAACAGTACAGAGGCTCCTCAAAAAATTAAAAATAGGGGCCGGCCGAGTGGCTCAGTTGGTTAAGAGAGCGAGCTCTGAGCAACAGGGTCGCTGGTTCGATTCCCACATGGGCCAGTGAGCTGCGCAAGAGCTGAGCTGCCGCTGAGATGCCAACAGGTGGCAGGATGGCTCAGCGGGTGAGAGTTCATGCTCCTAACAACAATGTTGCCAGTTCAACTCCCGCATTAGATGGTGGGCTACGCCTACCCGCAACTAAGATTGAACAGAGCACCTTGAGCTGAGCAGCCGCGAGCTGCTGATGGGCGGCCGGATGGCGACTGGACTTGGAGCTGTGCTAGCTGTGCCCTCCACAACTAAGATTGAAGGACAACAACTTAGCTGTTCCCCTTCCCCAATTCCCCAATAAAATCTTAAAAAAAAAAATTAGAAATAGAACTACCTTATGACCCAGCAATTCCACTCCTGGGTATTTATCCAAAGAAATCCATAACACTAATTCGAAAAGATATATGCACCTCTATGGTCACAGCAGCTCTATTTTCAATAGCCAAGATATGGAAGTAACTGAAATGCCCATCAATACACGAGTGGATAAAGAAATTGTGGTACATATATACAACGGGATATTGCTCTGCTGTAAAAAAGTATGAAATCTTACCATTTGCGACAACATAGATGAATCTAGAGGGTATTATGCTAATAAGTCATACTGAGCATAAGTCATACTGAAATAAGTCAGACTGAGAAAGACAAAAATCTTATGATCTCACTTATATGTGGAATCTAAAGAACAAAATAAAACAGAAACAGACTCAGATACAGAGAACAAACTGATGGTTACTAGATGGGAGGGGAGCTGGGGGACTGGGTGGAAAGGTGAAGGGTTCAAGTACAAATTGGTAGTTACAAAATAGTCATTGGAATGTACAGTACAGTAATGAATAATATTGTAAAAACTATGTATAGTGTCATGTGGGTATTAGGCTAATGGGAGGATCACTTTATAAACTATATAAATGTCTAACTACTATGTTGTTTTGTACACCGGAAACTAATATAATACTGTATGTCACTGGTAATTAAAAAAAACAAAACCAAAAACCAAACAAACACAGGAAGACTCTGCAAGGTGGAGCAAAGGCAGACCAACTATTGACCTCGGAATCCAAGGAACAATACAGTGTGAGTCCCCTGGGTTTTCTTTTATTGCCTTATATATCCCAGACATAATGCTTAAAGAAGCTGGCAACCTGAAAATGCCAGGAAGTGTAGACCAAAAAAGCCCTGACAAAACTTTGCTCTTTCTAGCTAAAAGAGCAGCATAGCAAGACAGAAACCTTTTAAATAATAACTGTTATACTTCAGCCAAACACTACAGAAAGACTGTGACCCCACTCCTACCCATGCCAGTAAGTGGGGAGCCTAGACCTCCACCCTTATGAGGCTTTAACGATGGGCCCAAACCTCTCTGCCTAAGTAGTTGTCACAAAAGACTGAATAGAGAGTCAGGACTTTCATCTCTTGCAGTTAATGAGGCTTCCTCCATGTAGTGTTGGAGGAGACCAGTTGGAGAGCCTGGACTTCCATCTCCATTTGGCAATAATAAGTCTCCCCTTCCCTTCCCCCCGGGATGGTATCAGAGGAAGACTAATGGAGAGTCAAGACTTTCACCACTGCCCAACAGTAGTGAGGTCCCCTCACATCCCCCACCCCCACCTAAAAAGGCTGATTAAGTTTGTAAATTACCAGATTTTTTACATTATCTCCATCTCTCTCTTATTATTCTTCTATCATCAAGTAGGTTAGAATTTAGGACAATTCAGCTCTAAGGGGAATTAATAACAATTACAGACTGAATTCATAATTTCACTTTTTAAATAAGGTGACTACTCAAAGTAATTGGGCCTAATATTAATCATCTTCTTCTTCTTAAGAAAAAAGTATATAATACTAGGATCTTGACCTGTAGGGAAGTGTATGGGTGCTTTTTTACCTTGCGGTTTTTATATGTGGGAGAAAGAAGGGAGAGGAAAGGAAAGGAAGACAAGGAGGGAAGGAGAGGGAGGAAGAGAGGCAGAGACAGGGACAGACAGACATAGAAGATAATCTGGTCCACAGATACCTACTAGTTTCAGTTTGAAAATCCCGGAAACCATCAAATATTGACCGTGCAGGCCGTCGTCTTTTAGGAGCTTTAGGGGGAAAAAATAGAATTGATACAAAAATTTAAACATTAATTTTGAAACAATTCTAAAAACTTCCTTATCTGTAAGTATTTCTTGTTTTGAAACACTCATAGATTCATAATGGTGCCCTCCTTCAAAAAATAAATGTTTTTAAAACCTTTAATTCATTCATATATAATGAAGTCAACCATCTTCAGCCTAACCATTTTGTTTTACAAATGAGAAAATTAAGGCTCACTTAGGGAGACTTGACTAAACTTATATAAAAGATACGAAGAAAGAAGATTTTGAGGATGACTCCCCATGTAGATGAATCCACACAATATCTAATTCAGGTTAGTCTAAGGGATCTATCCTTTGGTATAACATTTGAGTCACTAAGTCTAAACCATAATAATTGAAAACTACTTCTTAGTGAGCGGATACACATGTAGAATTATAAATACCAAAAAACATTTTTAACTTTGGAAGAAAATTTTTTTCCAGTTATATGATTTAATTACAAAAAAGTGAATAGAACCCAGTCTTCTGATACCCTTGTACAGTGTACATTCCTGAAGTATTTTACAGATGAAGTCTAAAAGATAATAGTCAAAATGTTATCTTCCTATATGTGTTCTTAAACCTAAAAAAATTTGCCAGATCATTTATATACATTACAATACATTTAATGATTCTTTCAATATGGGTAACAGTCATTAAGTTGGCTTAATGTAATCCTGGCCAACATGTAACCAGAACAATGTTCCATATTATTAAATGATTAGTAGTAAGATTAGATAGAAAGTATAAGTCCCCCACCCCATGCCAAATCATCTTTCCCAACACTTGTGTTTACCATTATATAGATAATTCTTTCTATTCAAGTACTATTGAGTAAAAACAGCAAAACAAAAGAAAAATGGCAGAACCACATGTAAAAAAAATCTCATTTTTTGTTTAAAGCATTATCTGTCTATATCATTTATGCACATACATATATCAATATTTATATTAAATAATCCAAATATTTTCTCTAGCAATGTGATCTGGTTAAAAAACAACTTCCAGGGCCGGCCAAGTGGCGCGTTGGTTAAGAACTGGCTTGGGATGCCAGAGGGCCCCGGTTCGGATCCCAGGTATGAGGGCCAGTGACACTGCCCTCTACAGCTAAGATGCTGAACAACAGCTCAACCTGGAGCTGGGCTGCAGGGAGTCACCGGCGACGGCGTAGGCTGCAGCCCCTGTGGCAGTGGGTTGCCATGGGCTACCGTATGTCGCCAGCAGCCAGCATGAGCGGCCAGCAG
>NW_017731358.1:2943313-2959342 GCF_001890085.2 Hipposideros armiger | reverse complement strand
TGTTCAGCATCTTAGCTGTAGAGGGCAGTGTCACTGGCCCTCATATGTGGGATCCGAACCGGGGCCCTCTGGCGTCCCAAGCCAGCTCTTAACCAACGCACCACTCGGCAGGCCCTTGAATTTTAAAATTTAAATTGAATTTTATTTGCATTGAATTTACTGAATCGAATTCTTAAAAATTTAAATATTGCATTATTTTTCCCTCCCTCACATCCTCCCTCCTTTCCTTTATAAAGAAGAGAGGAATGTTATTCTTTTCAATCTTGGAACTATTTTTGATCAAGAGGTCCTATTTCAAATGTATGTTTCTAGAAGGAATAATATAGCCTCTGAATAATGCCTCCTTCAAACTTGTTATCAGATACTGTTTAACCACAACAATTAAGAAAGTAAGAGTATCCTAGAATAAGACATAGAATAGTTACCTAAGAAAGCATATTATTATTGGGGAGGTAGTACATAAAGGTACTTTTCTTCTACTTTTAAATTGCCAAAGGTAAGCCAGTTAATAGTCTACATTATTTTACACACACACACACACACACACACACACACACACACACACACACGGTGTGATCAAACAATATGGTGAATATTTAAATTTAAAAAATTTTTTACAGTACGACACATTGCCATTAATCCCCCTCAAAATATTCTCCCTCACTTTGAACACATTTATCCCATCATTCTTGCCACTTTCTGAAGCAGTTCTGGAAGTCGTCTTTCTTGAGTGTCTTTAGTTGCAATGTTGTGGCTGCCTCGATATCCTGAATCAATTCAAAACATTTACCTTTCCTGGTCATTTTGACTTTGGGGAAGAGCCAGAAGTCACACGGTGCCAGATCCAGTGAATAAAGTGGATGAGGACACATCATAACGTTTTTGTTTGACAGAAATTGCTGTATAACAGAAGTTGCGTGTGACATGGAGCGTTGTCATGATGGAAGATGATTTACGGCACACTTTAAAACACACCTTCTCTCAACCATAGCTCACAACCAACTGACTGGACTGCACTGAATAAGTTGAAACTTGTCACACTGTTACTAAGGTTCCACGCGCCACTTCCCATATTGAAGATCCCTGCTTTTCTGTTAGATGGCACTCAGCAGCAGCATTTACAGTATTTCTTGATCACAACGGAAAGGCTCCGTGTCACACATCGCTTATGGCACGGCAGTTTCTGTCAAATAAAAACATTATGGTGTATCTTCACCCACCTCATTCACCGGAAATGGCATCGTGCCACTTCAGGCTCTTCCCCAAAGTCAAAATGATTCAGGACATGGAGGTAGCTATGACTGCACAACTAAAGACACTCATAAAAGAGGACTTCCAGAACTGCTTCAGAAAGTGGCAAGAACGATGAGATAAGTGTGTTCAAAGCAAGAGGGAGTATTTTGAGGGAGATTAATGGCCATGTGTCTTTTACTGTAAAGTTTTTAAAATTTAAATATTCACCATATTTTTTTATCACACCTCGCACACTCCCCCCCACCCCCCTGCCTTTTTCTCCTCCACCCCACCTACCCACAATTTAGCCCTTCTCTATTAGGCACTTGATCTCCTGGGGATTCTTACTAGTTCCACTTATTGCTAGCCTTCTACCCAACCCCTTTTATTTCTTGGGCTCATAACCTGCTCCCATCTGTTTCTCCTTTATTTATTCTAAGTCCATCCAAGAACCTCTCCTCAGGCCACAACACTTCCAGCCCTAGGAACATTATTACTCCTCCCTGCCTGTTCAATATGTGGTTTCCTGATTCTTCCAGACCATCTGTTATAAAGCAAACTTCAGTCCTCTGCACTCTCGTTCTACTGCCCACATAATGAGTGCTGATCACTGAGGTTACAGACTAAGCTACAAAGAGCTAAAAAAGATTCAAGGAGTATCAGTCAGAACAGGAGAATGGAACAGGTGAAGAAAAAAATTTAGAGAAGAGTGGCACTGTTTCACATTTTCACAAATCTGTTAATAACTGACTTAAGGAAGATACCTGGATTTTCGGATCTACTTCTGCATTCCATCTGCTGCTATTCCTTTAGTTCAGGTATATGAAAAAAATTAAAATTCAACCTCACACAGACATGTAGTTATAAAAAGGAGCATTTTACAGTGTTTTAAGATAATTGTGAATATTCTTTGATACTACACCAAAACTCAACCAGTGACAGTTTCTTAAAGGTTAGTTGCAATGTGGAATCTGAAATATTATCAATGAATTTTTCATACTGTGTTCCATTAAAATCTATTGGCCTATGTGGTACATAGTCTCTAAGATGGCCCCCAATTATCCATATTTCCCAATACTCATAACGTAGATGTGAATATCTTGAGTATGGGCAAGATCAAATAAAATGTGGCGGAGGAAATGGGATTGGATGTCACTTACAAGATTCAATTTTAAAAGATTGTGGCTTCCGTCTTGGGATGCCCTCTGGCTCTCATTTGCTCTGTGATAAGGACCTGATGTCTCCAGCCAACCAACAGCCACATGAGTGGACTCAGAAAGAGATCCTCCTCTATCCAAGCTATGAGATGACTGCAGCCCTGGCTGACATCTTGATTACACCCTTGTGAGAGACCCTAACCAAAGGCACCTGGCTAAGCCACACTTGGATTCCTGACCCACAGAAACTGAGAGGTAACATGTTCGTTGTTTCAGAAAGCTAAATTTTGAAACAATTTGTTACACAGCAATAGATAGCTAATCTCTCTCTCCATATACATATACATATACATATACATCTCCCATCTTCCATCCAGTCTGAATAGATCTTTTACCTATACATAATTTTGTAGCATCATTTTGAAAATATTTATTCACTAAGTTATGCAAACATTCTAGTTATTGGCGATTTCATTATACAATACTAAAAAAAAAATCAAGCTCACAATCACAGATATACACTTTTTAAAATTCTAATTTATGCCTGAAAGCTTTCATTTTTTTTAATTGCTGGAAACAAATAATATCAGTTGTTTACCTTGAAGCAGTAACAGGCTTTGTTCATATTTAAGAAAACGTCTGCCAAATGTCTAAATCTAAATAACTATAGTTTGTCAGCAATATTTTTACTGTAAAAATAATATTCCATGAAAAAAGCAGCTACGTCAGCTTGCAATTCAAACAACTGTACAAGTGCTTTTACTTGAAGTAACCACAATACTTCAGTATCCAGAAGTGCTTTATGCATACATCATAGATCATCAAACACAACAGTTTAAAAATGTGTACTGAAGGGTCAAGATTTAATGAAATTAATTTTAATTGCTTCATCAAGAACATTATTAAATAAAATAGGCTTTTTAAAAATAAAACTGCAAGTGTGCGGCAGTAAGAATTCAATGAGTAGTAGTACAGTTTGGTGCCACTGCCCTGATTCAATTAATATGTAGCAGTTTGAGCTATTATTGTTTTTGAACCATCAGCCCAAATATCAACACCGTGAAAAAGGCAGATAACTTCTTAATATTATTAAGAAAAGTTTTGATCTTACAAACTCCCTGAAAAGGGTTATCAAGGACCCCCAACCACACTTTAAGAACAACTCTTTAAATCAATACTGTCCTAAGAAGAAAATATTCTTTAAAGATCTTTCTTAAGTTATAATAAGGTCTAATAATGACAGTTAGGACTGCTTTCCTAACTGTATAAAGTAATTTTCATCACCCTCCTTAACATATATCAAACCAGAGGTAAAAGGAAGAAAGTGGGGTTTCAAGTGGAAACTGTTTTGCCTCTGGTTCAACAGTTAATGGGCAAAGAATCTATTTCCTGTAGTCTTCTGCACTCAAAAACCCTGCCTTCTTCCTTGCAATAAAGAAAAGATAGGGGCCAGGATGGGTGGTGCAGTTGGTTAGAGCTGTGAGCTCTGAGCAATAGTGTTGCCGGTTCGGTTCCCACATGGGCCAGTGAGCTGCACCTGGGTTGAGCTGCCAATGGGTGGCCAAATGGCTCAGCTGTACTCTTAAGATTGCCAGTTTGACTCCCATATGGGATGGTGGGCTGTGCACTCCCCCACCCCCAACTAAGATTGAACATGGCACCTTGAGCTTAGCAGTCGCTCAGCTGGTGAGAGCGCATGATATTAACAACAAGGTTGCTGGTTTGACTGCCGCATGGGATGGTGGGCTGCTTGCTCCCCTCCCGCCCCACAACTAGATTGAAAGCGGCGACTGGACTTGGAGCTAAGCTTGAGCCCTCCACAACTAAGATCGAAGGAAACAACTTGACTTGGAGCTGAATGGATCCTGGAAAAACACAATGCTTCCCTCCCCCAATTCCCCAACACTGTCCCCTTCCCCAATAAAAATCTTTAAAAAAAAAAAGCTTCCAAGAATATTATTCCTTGGCTGCAAATCTATTCATGGAGTTCATATTAAAAAAATTATGAACGGTGCTTTATTACTTCTGGTATGTTAACAGCACAATGACTGGCTGAATCGAACAATCCAGAAAGCACATTATATTTCAATATTCAGATCTTAGAGTTTTCACCCCCCATCTTTATTTCTGAATTTATATGGTATATTCTTTTATTTTTTGCTACAGTAAACTCCAAAGTTGCCAAGTTAAAGATCAATCTTAAAACAAAACAAAAACAAACACTTAACTAAGGTGTTCTTTCAAATCAAAAGATATGGTTTATATAATTTTTTCATCCTTGTCTTACAACTTACTTGCTCTCCTTTACTCTAGTTTACCTACAAAATTTTTCATAGGCCTAAAAATTTCTGTTCTCAATATGTACAATGTACATTTCTGTGCATTTGTCTGCCTAACCAGATTATTACTTTATCTTCTTTTTAAAAATACATCTATTATGCCTAAAATATTTGACTCATAAAAGGTAAATAAGTATCTTAAACTAAAACTATATATTTTTCTTTAAATCTGATTAAATGTCCTATTTTTTACTATCTTCTCTATGTACCAATTGATATCAAATTTTTTTGCATGGATTAGTTATTACTTTCTTCTTTATTCAAAATAGGAACAGCATGTCTAGAAATTAAGAAAGAGTGAAAGTAAGGCATATCAAGACAGTAAGAATGTGGCAGGTAGGTATCCAGAAAAGAAAAATAATTGGGAGTCTTTTATCTAATGATAGATTGACTGGTTTCCATTATAAGGCAGCAGTTCTTTTTGCTAATTTTCTTCCTTTTGGCCTTCTGCAACAAATATCAACTTTTTAATCTGGTTCACTCCTTGGAGAGAACCAACTGTGTAACTTTCCTGAGAGGAGTACAGAATTACAAGATAAGAACTGACTCTATACCTGAAGTTACAATCTCTGAGCAAATCTTCACATCTTTTGGTAGCTGCATGGAAATCCCAAAGACAACAATAAAGTCAAACAAAACTAAGGAAAAATGGTGAACTTACCACCAAACAAAGGTTCTGGTTCCACCAGTATTTCCTGCTTTTGAGGAATTGGGGCACGAACTTCTTCTCTATTAAAAAAAAAAGTGGGAAAACATCAAAATGAAAACTGTTTTTTGCTACCTGTTCTCTCTGTAACTATTGTGAGTGCATTCAAATTAAGTAAAATAATCACCAGACTTAGTGACATTTTTTTCCTTTTCTTTTCCAGACTTAGTGACTTTTAGGAACCATAGTGATGAATGATTGTTAGATGGTTTCCATATAGAGATCAACTGAAATAAAGTACCTGGCACAGGTGGCTCACATGATTTATAAAGAAAGAGAACAAATGAAAATAACAAGCATTTCCCCTTTCCTCTCAATTTGCCTACCCTAAATTCTTTCAGAAAAAAAGACAGGGAATTAAAAAAAAAATTGGCAAAAAAATTAATTGAAAAATATAGGCTTAATAAAAGCAATATGACATCATTATATCAAATAATAGCTAATAACACAGATGTATTAAAATAAGCTTAAACAAACATACAATGACTTTTATGCTAGTTATGAAAATGGCTAACATAGGTATTACCCTGTATTATTTATTAAATAGACCCTAAAGTATATAGAACAGAAAATGTAATTACTCATCTTTTAAAACCCTATATAACCCTTCAAAAGTTTACCTCTAGAGGGTTTACTAGTAATCCATCTCTTCTAGTAAAAAAAAACTCCTTTAGATATACTGTAAAAATGGTGCATGTTCCTTTAAATATCACTTTATTTTATAGTTTTAACTCAAATATTAAATTCTGCTGATTAATGTTCACAATAAATAGGAAATTCCAAATTTATCTTCCTGCTTATAATAAATGTTAATTTAAGTTAGGCCTAATGTTTTCCATCCAGGTGTTTCTAATCGTAACTGAGCTTTAAGGCCCTGTTTTTGATATCTAAGAGTTGGAACTCTTAAACATACTTTATGAAATAAAGTACAAATACTCATTCTTCAACAAGAACATCCTGTAATCAAACAACAACTAGATAGACAAAGAAATATACAATAAGCTAAATGACTGAAAGATAAAGGATAACTCAAAATGACGTTAAATACTCTTTCCTACTGCACATCAGCTACTGCTTACACAGAGAATTTCAATATTCTGAAGGAAAAGGGAAAATAGGTTATCTTAAAAAAACTAAGAATTTAAAGGTATTTTTTACCTAAATAAATCTTTCCATTATTGGTATACCTCACTTTACAGTATGCATATATACATACATACGGTATATATATACATCATAGATATATGTATAAAATTATCTCAATCAGTAGTAGTGACAGGAGAAAACTTTATAAAATATTAATAATGATCTCTAAAGTTCATACTTCACGTGGAAACAATATTACTATAGAATCTGGAACTAGATCAACAAAGGAGGCATGTCCTGAATGTTATCCAGCTTTTTAAATCTAGGTCTAATTTAGTAAAAATAAAATCCATGCCTTGCCTATTCCTATTTAAGGGGATTTCATGTTATAAACACTGGGAGTTATAAAGGGCTACGAGTATTCGAGTCTTATTTAAGGATCTTTTTAATTTTGTTTCAAAAATCAATGGTTTTTCCTTTGAGACTATTGGAATTTTTCCCAAAAGGTATTCATTTCAAACTCTCACTGGTATCAAATGTAAAGGGAAAAAACTCCAAATCTGTTCACCATTTATTACTATTCTCTATATAGTATAGTTCCATATGCTGAAGGTGCTTCTAATGATCAACTACATGCAACTATTTAAGGTATAAAGGACTAGAAATCTTTTAAAAAACTTTTTTATGGCAACTCAAAACTTTCCTGGGACAATATAAGAAAATCTAGAATTGGGCAATGGGCTTTATTGGGCATTAATTCCATATCTCCTACTTAATTGCTGAGTAGCTTTGAAAAATGGCTATGTCTCTACTTCCTCATCTGTAAGATGTGGATAATACCACCTTACAGGGTTCTTCTGAGGATTAAATAATATACATGACAATGCTTTAGAGAATTAAAGCATGTAAGTATAAAAATTTCTACTTGACACTTTTTTAAGATGCTTTCAACTTACAACTTTTCAAAAACAGAGTGTTAACCTGATAAAAATGCAACTATTCAATTTGGGCAGGAGGTAGCTCCTAACAATGAATAATAAATTCATACTCTGTGTGTGGTCTAACAGTGGAGACACTTGCTGAACTGGTACTGGGCTCTTCAGCGATTCCTCCACCATCCAAAAACATTGTGACTGCCATCTCCAGATTATTGTTGCAGGCTTCAAGCATATGTTTTCCTACACTTTCACTTGCACCTGAAAAAGCAAGAGACAGGAAAAAAGTTTTAGATACCTTGTTACATTCAGTTCTTATTGGAACACAGAATTTCCAAGTAAATTAATAATACTTTTTCCCTTTAAGAATGAATGATTTTTCTTGAAACTAAAAAAAAAGAGAATGACTTTTTAAAAAAACCTGTTTACTTCTATACTGTTGGCTGATTAGTGTGAAATATACAGAGCTAGAAAAGTAGCAGCATTAAAATAGTAGTCTTCCTTCATAATAAAACAGAAACTAAATAAAGCATTTATTTGCCATTTCCTTAAATGGACCAAGTATATATTTGTTAATAAACTGAAAAAAAACCAAAAGACTACGTTCTAGAAAGTTGGAAATACTTTGTTAGGAAGAATGTATTTCAGTTAGCATTTCTATTTCTATTAAAAATAAAGAATTTTTCATAACTGGGAGAGAAGTGAGAACATTTCTATCAAAGATATAACAAAGTCAAAATCTGGTAAGAAATGTCAATCTTCATAATTTAAAACTGCCCTATCACAAATTTAAACTCATTTTGTAAAGCCAGCATAGTCTGTTTGATACAATGTAGACTGGTAAAGCCCTTTAGGAAAACAATTTTACAACATGTATCAAGAAACATATAAATACTCCTTCCTTTTTTGACCCAGTAATATGGGCTTCTAGTCAAAAGAAAAGTTATTATTTATCCTACACAAAATAATACATGCATAAACATGTCCATATACATATCCAGTATAGCTTCAGTTAATATAAAAAATTAGAAACAACATAAATGTCCAATAGTAAAGACTGAATTATAGAATCTATTTGATGAAGCATTTTGTGGCCATTAAAAAGCATCTCAGATGGGAGGGATTAAGAAGTACAAATAGAGGTCCCAGCCAAGTGGCGGGTTGATTAAGAGCTGGCTTGGGACGCCAGCTCTGAGCAGCAGGGCCTCGGTTTGGATCCCACATGGGGGCCAGTGACACTGCCCTCTACAGCTAAGGTGGTGAACAACAGCTCAACCTGGAGCTGGGCTGCCCTGAGTCGCCGGCAACGGCATAGGCTGCAGCCCCTGCTGCAGTGGGCTGCCATAAGCTACCGTGTGTGGCCAGCAGCCAGCGTGAGTGGCCGGCAGCTGGTGTGAGCTGCCAAGATCTGCAGTGAGCGGCTGTCCAGAGGCCAGCGACAGATCTGCCTCACCCGGGAAGAGCGCAATGATAATACCAACATGGGCCAGTGAAGCAGATGTCCTCCACAACTAGACTGAAGAACAAAAAGGATAGCAACTTGTCTGTTCCCCTCCCCCAATTCCCCAATAAAATCTTAAAAAAAAAAAAAGAAGTACAAATTGATAGTTACAAAATCGGATGTGAGGGCCGGCTGAGTGGCTCAGTTGGTTAAGAGCGCGCTCAAGAGTTTGAACTCTAAGCAACAGCGGTTCGATGCCCGGCCTGAGCTGAGCTGCCACTGAGCTGCCAAAAGGTGGCAGGATGGCTCAGAAAAAAAACAAAAAACAAAAAAATCAGACGTGAAGTACAGTAAGGGAAATATAGTCAATCATGTTGTAAAGACTGTGTATGGTGTCAGATGGGTGCTAGAATTATTGAGGCATCACTTCATCAACTATATAAATGCTTAGCCGCTGTGCTGTACATCTGAAACTAATATAAAATAATACTGAGTATCAACTATAATTTAAAAATATATATCATATATATATATTCATGGGATGTGGGGTGCAGTATGGGGAATATGGTCAGTGGTGTTGTGGTGGTGGCTGTGTGCAGTGTCAGATGGGTGGTGGACTTGTTGGGGTTGTCACTTTGTGAGGGGTATAAATGTCTAGTCATTGTGTTGTTTTGTACACCTGAAACTAATAATAAAAATGAATAAAATAAAATAAAAAGCATCTCAGGCTTTCCATTTCGGATGATGACTTTCCTTCTATCTGAATGAAGTCCCTTACAATCTACTTCAGTGAGGTCTGTTGGTTGTGTGTGGGTGTGTATGTGTCTGAAAATGTCTTTATTTTGCTGTTATTCCTAAAAGACAGCTTTATTAGAAACATATTCTATTTTAAGGCTGACAGCTATTTTCTCTCAGTACATTGAAGATAGCATTCCAATGTCCTCTGGCTTCTGCTGTTGCTACTGGGAAATCAGCTGCTAAAGAAAAATATTTGTATACCAATCTGTTGTTGTTTCTCTCTAGTTCTTTTTAAGATCTTCTCTGTCTTTGGTCTTCTACGGTTTCATTTTAATTTGTCAGGGATGATTCTGTTTGTCCTCCTTGGGATTCACCTTATATAAGAACTGTTCTCTTTTATCAATTCTGAAAAATTCTCAGCCATTACTATTTAACAATTACCTTACTCCTCCAGTCACACTTATTTCCGTCTGGAACTCCAATTAGAACTCTTCACTTTGTTTTTTATCTGCTCACTGAGCTTTTACTTTCAGTTAAATTTTTTTTAACTTAAAAGTTCTGTTTTTGCTTTTTTCCTAATCTGCTTGGTCATGTTTCAGGGACCCATACTTCATACTCATATTTCAATATTAATCAAACCTACTGGAGTTACTAAGACAAAATACAAACTTTCTGTAGTCTCTACGGGTCATTGTCTTGTTTCTGCTGGATCTTGCTTACTGTGCCATTGTTTTTTGTGCATTTTGCGATTTTTTGATTTGAGATCTTGCTTGCCTTGGAATCTGAATCTGTAGATTTTTGAAGCCTGGGTTGAAGGTACATTCCTCTTAAGAGGATACGATTATTTGATAGATTTTGTGAGGCACCTGTGGGTACTACCAAAAAAGATACATTCCTGACTTGAAGTTTTACAAGGTCACATGGGAAATCTGACCCTGTAAGGACCCTTGTTATAAATTCTCAGAGTAGGTATCTCCTGCCACTCCCCAACTACCAAGGTTGAAACAATAAAGTCTCAACTTCAGGAAGGGGCAGGGTTCTTCTTTCAGACTCCTCTCCTTAGGAAGGCCACAGGCCTTGTGTTTCCCGTGCTTTATTTTGCTATCAAAAGAGAAGTTCATAGCCATTCAGTATGAGCAAATTGCACCAGGATGAAAGCTTGCTTTGTATCTACTGGGTCGTTGGGAAAGTCATGACGCATTTTTGTATTGAAAAACACAGAAAAATATGTCATGACTTTCCTGACGACCCAACAGCTAACATCTGCATTCCCAATTTCATTTCATTTTTAGTCTCTGAGTATTCCTTACTTTCTTGCCACCTCAATGATGCTCTGATTTTTTTAAATGCACACTTTATTCAGGAATTTTTTTCTCAACGGGAGGGTTATCCATCTCTCTCTAGTTTAGCCCTACTGCCAAAAATGAAAGTGCTGGCTCTACTGTTAATATCTCTCATGTATTGTCTCTTCTCTACTACTATCTCTAAGGCTTTAAAGCAAGCCCTTTATGCTTCTTACAATAGGCCCCTAACTGATCATTACCCTATCTTCCACCTGGCTGCTGAGGTTATGTTCCAAAATACAAGTCTAATTATATCACACCCCAGTTTAAAATTCTTTAATGACTCTGACACCTATAAAGTCCTTATGATCTAGAAAGTCCTTTGTGATCAGGCCTCAGCTTATCTCTCTGGCTTTGCCTCTCTTCTTCCCCATCCTACACAATTCAGTATAGTTGTACTGAATTACATGCTTAAAATATCCCTCTCTTCCTCATCCCTCTCCCTCTTCATGTAGTTCAGCGGTTCTCAACCTGTGGGTCGCGAGGGGTCGAACAACCCTTTCATAGGGGTCGCCTGCATAATCTAATGCCATCCATCTTCGACAGGTTTTTTCTGATCGATGGCAGGAAAAAAGATGATAGCCCACAGAGCAGAGCATACAGACTGGCCACCGCTGTCAGCGCCACGGCGGCCTGGCGGCGTCGCCTATACTTAGGTTTTAAATTTTATTTATAAAGTAATATGGTTACACTGGGAATCACAAATAGCAAATGGGTACTTAGGATAAATGGAATTAAGATAAAATTTCCAGTAAGCATCACCTACAAATTTTAAATGTGCTATATCTCAAACAATGTAAAGTGAAAATCACATGCTTCAAAAAACTGTCAGATGACAGATCAGCTATAGCTTTCTCAGACAGCTGACAGACATACCTATGATGCTAGTGAAAAAAAATGAACAAACTTATTTCATAAAACACGAATGGAAAAAAGCATTATTATACAATATTATTTAATATTGAATCAGTAAAAACCATATTACAAAAAAAGCATCTGATCATTTCACTTAAATCTCTAGAAATTTACATATTTATGTTAGCCAAAAATCTTTTTGAGGAATTAGACAAATATAGAGTTGTCTTTTATTTGGGGTTTGCCTTATATTTGGGTATATATGGTAATTTAAGTTACACAGGACCAGAATGTTTTTTCCTTTAAAAAGGCTTCATGTATCACTAAAATTTGAGAAACTTTCTCCAACTCTTCTACAAACATCCCATCAGTCAATCAACAAATCCTATAGCTTCCATCTAATTAATCCTATCCACGCTGTCCTCTCCATGTCCATTGCTATAGTCTTACGGGAGCTATCACATCTCTCCACTCTTGGTCTTGTCCCCTTTGACATATCTTCTACACTGGAAAATAATGTAAATTTGATTGTCTCCCCTGTTCAATAGTTGTGCATTGATGACTGCAAAAGTTTTCATCTCTCTTGAGCTGCATACAAGATTCAGCCATTATTTACCACTCCTGTTTTATATTCCTCTGCTCTCTTCTCACCTCTATTCTAGTCCCTTCAGCCACACAGGTCTACATAAGCTAGGCAAATCAGTTGGTGGTACTTAATAATGCCATGCTTTTGCATGATATGGAAGTGGTATCAGTCAAATCAGTCCCCTTGTTTTTCTTAATGACACACCAAATACCCACCTTTCTGTTAAGTTTTGGACCTTACCCCTCCCTCCTCACCCTGAAGTAGGTACAGCAACATATATACTCGTATCCTTTTCCATGGTGATCTTAATCTCTATCATTGTCTCTGCTACCTTATCTATCTTGCAAACTTTAAAAACTCACTGAACTGGCCCAGTTCTAAGTTCTCGATCAAGCTGAACCAAAAGTTCTCAATTTCTAGTATGTACAAATTTACATTCTCAACACTAGAAAACATGCTTTAAAAAAATTAGAATCTGTAAAACAAATGCAACTTTTGAGGGTATAAAAATAAAGGGAAACTTCACTAAAATGAAATTGGGAGGCCAGAATGGGGAGCTCTCACAGTACCACTCCTTATCAATGACAAGAGAATTGTCAATGACAAACTCCAATAGAAGAAATCTTCAACAGAAAACAATGTATTATAGACCCCAACAGAAAAAGATGTACATTGCATCTCCTACAAAAAATCAATTACCACAGCAACTCTGGTAATGTGAAACCATCATCTCCCTGAACTGTTTACTGCTTTTCTCCAATGGACTTTCATTCAAAACAACCCCTCCCAACTCCCTTTTTCTCCTTGACATAACTTTTCTCTCCTTTGTTTGTTGGAGTAGATCAGGGGTCAGCAAATTGCAGCTCGCGAGTCGCAGGCTCTGAAGCAAAATTGAAAATGAAAATAAAACTATCATAGTTTCATTTATAAAATTTTCAAAATATATAATTCACATAATGGTGATTATGTAAAAATACATTTATGACTCTCGAATAATTTTTAAATTGCTGTGAGGGACAGGATTGGCTTTTCCAGGGGTCGGCAAACTTTTGAAACAGAACGTACCCAAAGTGCAGCATGTAGCTTGTGAGGCACAGTTTGCCGACCTCTGGACTAGACTATGGCTTTTGCTATAGCTTGCTTGTCTTAAAATGCAAGTCTTTGATGTTCTCAAGTACACCCATTTTTGCTGGTAAAATAACTTTTATTTTTAAGAACAAAAGCAAGGAGGAATTCACATATCCCAATAACCAACTTTATGTTAGATAATTAAATACAAACTCTTCGGGCAAAAACAGCATAAATTTGATGAAGAATTTCAAGACTCAGGTGTTTCTGTATTATTTCTCATAAAACCTGAGGATTTAAGTGCTTTCCTAATATTTTTCACCATGTCCAGTTATACTGTGATTATACTTCTTAAATGCTAGTCTAAAAGTTCAGTGTCTATTGTACTCCACCATTTAAATTTACTTATCTACACAGCAGCTTCTGAAAGTTAAAAGGCTCCTACAGGTAGATGACTCCTGGCAGCTTGATCAAGCAGAGATGCATGAACTGTTCTATTTGCCTCACAATAAACTCTTAAACTAGCTTCTCAAGGCATCTACTGATTTTTTTTTTTCAGAGAATTAACTGGCTGAGTTCATACCACTTTGCTCGTCCCTCTTAGGTGCTCACACTGCACTAAAGCACCACAAAGAGCACAAAGAACATGCTGATAGGGAGTGAAACTCTCTTCTGTCCCAATAGCAACCAATTCTGGCTGCTTTCACTCCTTTTTAAATGTATTTATCTATAAGGAAATTCAACTTAAAAATGACCACGGGCTGGCTGAGTGGTGCGTTGGTTAAGAGCTGGCTTGGGAAACCAGAGGGCTCCGGTTCAGATCCCATATGAGGGCCAGTTACACTGCCCTCTACAGCTAAGATGCTGAACAACAGCTCAACCTGGAGCTGGACTGCCGTGAGTCGCCGGCGACGGTGTAGGCTGCAGCCCCTGCTGCAGTAGGTTGCCATGGGCTACTGTGTGTAGCCGGAAGCCAGCCTGAGTGGCCAGCAGCTGCCGTGAGCAACTGTCCAGAAGCCAGCGACTGATCTGCCTCACCCGGGAAGAGCGCAATGATGGTGCCAACTTGGGCTGGTGAAGCAACGTCCTCCACAACTAGACTGAAGAACAAAAGGATAGCAACTTGTCTGTTCCCCTTACCCCAATTCCCCAGCGCTGTTCCCATCCCCCAATTCCCCAATAAAAATCTTAAAAAAAATGACCACTACATACAAATAGTTATCATCATCCTTTCCACTACCCCTCCGTCTATCAGAACTCCAAGGTCACTGGCATGAGAACCATTTAGAGAATTTGTGGGTTCTGAAGTAAAATAAAAGATGCTATGAAAATCAGAAACTTGTTAATCCAATCCTCAGGTAAGCTGGCCTGTCAACAATATGGTCTGCCTGCCCCAAAAACCTTTTCCTAACTGCCTATTTTATTTTTCACTTTATTATGCTGTCTAAAATGCTACCACTTAAGAGACTGAGTAAAAAAAAAAAAATCCTTTTCAAAACTATAAACTTATTGGGCCGGGCAGGTAGCTCACGTGGCTAGAAAACGAGCTCTGAGCAACAGGGTTGCCGGTCTGATTCCCACATGGGCCAGTGAGATGTGCCCAAGCTGAGCTGCTGCTGAGCTGCCAATGGGTGGCCGGGTGACTCAGCTGGTGAGAGCGCGTGACCTTAACAATAAGGTTGCTGGTTTGACTCCCGCATGGGATGGTGGGCTATGCCCCACCGCAACTAAGATTGAACACAGCACCTTGAGCTGAGCAGCCACAAGTTGAGCAGGCAGATGGCTCAGTTGGTTAGAGCACATGCTCTTCACAACAAGGTTGCCGGTTCAACTCCCACATGGGATGGTAGGCTGCACCCCTCCTCCCCCCGCCCACAACTAGAATGAAAGCAGCGACTGGACTTGGATCTGAGCTTGCACCCTCCACAACTAAGATTGAAGGACAACAACTTGACTTGAAGCTGATGAGTCCTGGAAAAACACAATGTTCCCCTTCCCCAATTCTCCAACACTGTTCCCTTCCCCAATTCCCCAATAAAATCTTAAAAAAACAAAACAATACAAAACCCTATAAACTTATTGAAGAGTTAAGGATGTATCAATTATTTCACAGTGTGAATGAATTCAATAATATTGCTTCCCCCTAAAAACCAGTAACAATAAATTGAGGGTTAAGATAAGAGATCATGGGAGTTGGTTCAGGAAAAAAGGGATGTTAAGTAGCTTTAACATCCCAAGTGCCTTTTGGGAGAGAGGTAGGAAAGGCCTACATGAAGTGCCACATTGGCTGGTGGGGGGTGGGGGGGAAACGGGAGGGCAGGTATACTTAGTGCACCAAAGACACTGGGTACCCTGAGGCTAGAGACACCAAACAACTGTAATGAAAGTATCAAAATTTTTCCTCTGGCCAGTCCTACACTCAGTAATGAAGATAAAACATTACTCATTGGCTGGTCGAGTGGCGCATTGGTTAAGAGCTGGCTTGGGACGCCAGAGGGCCCCAGTTCGGATCCCACATATGAGGGCCAGTGACACTGCCCTC
>NW_017731358.1:2923522-2942033 GCF_001890085.2 Hipposideros armiger | reverse complement strand
CCAATTCCCCAATAAAACTCTTAAAAAAAAATACATGAAAGGTTCTGTTCCAAAATTTGTAACAACAGCATGCCAGTGTGACTGAGGAGAAGCATTATGAGCTGATACATGGAGGCAGTAGAAAACCTCATAAAAATACAGGTAAGTATTCCAAAATTTTCAAGGTCCATAGATCTATTGAACTACAGCTTTAAATAGAATTTATTAAAAGGGATTACAGGGAATGACTTTAAGACACAAAAATAAAGCTACAATAAAGGAAATAACTGTGATATTTTGGGGGCAGATGGTGTCAACACTGGAGGCCCAGAATTGCCATCCTATTATAATCCTCACTTAACCATTTAATGCTAGAATCTAAGCTATAGACAGCATACCCCGGAGATAGCACTATTATATCTCTGCTGACAATTTCACAGGATAACTCCCATCATTGCAGCTTTTCAGCATAGTGACTTGTAAGAGCTTTCAAAAAAAAGGGGGGTAGAGGTCTCTACCTACAGATCTTTTAAAAAAGGAAGCACATGCTAAATCCTGGCAAGACTAAAGAAGGTAGTTTTAGAGAAGGACCCAATAAGCAAAAGTACACCATTTACTTTCTTAAATAAAGCCAAATTATCTGAGCCATCTGTGCCTGTACAATCAGTCATTCTTAGTTTACTTAGTGTAACATTTTAGAAACAGAAGATAACTGAAAGATAATTAAAGGTTCCCGTATTTCTTAGGGTTGGGAAGTAGTAGACATTCAGTAATGTGAGAGACCATTTTTGGTGTTTCGTGACTTGAGGGAGGGAGGGCAATACTGACATTTATTGGAGAAAAGCTAGGGGTGCTGTATATAGGTGGTTGAAAAATCCTCCCTCCCCCAAAGACTGCTTACACTTTCATTATAGACTTCTGGCCTCCAGAACTGTAAGAGAGTAAATATGTGTTAAGCCATGCAGTTTGTGGTAATTTGTTAAAGCAGCCACAGGAAACTAATACAAGTGCTAAATCTTCTGCAATGGATAGAACAGTCTTACACACAAAAAAAAATTGTCCTAGCCAAAATACCAATAATACTCCCACTGAGCTAAACAGAGGAATATGAGGGAATGAAGGTTAACTGAGAGGACAGAAGAAAAGTAGGGAGGGCTAAATGATATAGGAAGAAGAAACAGTGATAGTTACAAGTTTCACCTATATACTAAGAGGTAATAACAATTTTTGATGGATCAGCTGAAAAAACTTAAACTTCTATCTTATTATATTCAGAATAAAGAACATATCTTTTTAAAGAGGGGGCTAATAAAACAAGTTTGCAGATTTAAATTATTTGTAAACTTGTTTAAATGGGCTTATTTTGAGGTGCCAATATTGTAGGTAGAAGGACTGCTTAGTCTAACCCAGTGTTCTAAGTTTGTTCATACTACTATAATAAAAATATCATAGACTGGGTGGCTTAAACACAACAAACATTTATTTTTCAGTCCTGGAGACTGGGAAGTCCAAGATAAAGACTCCAGCAGATTTGCTGTATGGCACAGGAGGCCTACTTCCTGCTTCACAGACAGCCATCTTTTCACTGTGTCCTCACATGGCATAAGGGACAAGAGAATTCTGAGGTCTCTTTTTCAAGGATACTAATCCCATTCATGAGGGCGCTACCCTCATGACCTAATCACTTCCCAAAGGCCCCCCCCACACCCTGATACCAACACATTGGGGGTTAGGATTTCAACATATGAATTTGGGGCGGGTGCAGACACATAAACATTCAATCCATAATCTATGGCAGGAAGGGGTCCCACTTGACTGTTTTCTCACCACATGCACCCTTTTGATTTATCCCTTATCTTTTCTTCCTTCCATCTGTTTTTAAGCTTGCTAATGGCATCAAATAGCATTATTTAACCCAGCTTGTGGTACACAATTTATCAGTGGCCATTTCCTTGCTGCTGCCTCTTAATTCACTCTCTACCTCCATTAAATGACGATATAGGAAATAGTCCAAAACCTGTAATGTAGTCCATGTCTTCACCACAGCTCGAAGAAAGAATCAAGACTTAGTAAGTCCCCTTATGCCTGGTATCTACACTATTTTCAGTGCCAAAAGGACAGTGTCTTCACTACTATCAAGGAACCGAAGTATGGCAGTCACAGGGAAGGGAGGCAGGGAAGGTGGGGGGGGGGGGGTGACAGAGAGAGAGAGAAAGAGAAGGGAAGAAGGAAAGAAGGCAGGTCCCTTTACAGACCCCTTCTTGCCCCAGAGGGATAGAACACAGAAATGATAGACACACAAAGGAGTTACTTTTTGGTTCCACATTTCCCCCAGAAATGATAACATAGTAAGCTAGACTATCCATCAAGGAAATGGGAGTGGGTGATAATTGGAAGAAATAAAGTGGAAGTTTAGCCTCCTTATCAGTCTCTCTCTCATCTTGGAGTTTTTTAGCATTCAGGAAAACATTTAAAAAATCAAAAACAAAAAAAAACCCTTATACACAGAAAAATAAATTTATTAAGTACAAGAGGAATGAAATGATTACATTAGGGGAATGAAATGATTGGTGAAACAAAACTAATTTTTGTTGAATCAACAAAAGGAGTCTATAGTGAGGGAAGTAGTAATACGGAGGAAAATGCATGGGCCCGGGAGCAAAGACTCCAGAGTTCTAGTCCCTGTTCCACCATTACCTGTTCCAGTGCAGACCAGCTATCTATTACTAGCCAGTGACAAGATAAAAACAGAAATGCCAGTGTAAGCATTTAGACACTTATAGCGATTCAACTGAGTAATTGTATGTCTGTTGACTCTAATAATTAAAAGTTGGGGCTTGAAAGATTTATGGATGGCAAATTATCATATGAAAAAAATGACCAATATTGTTAGTCACTACGGAAATGCAAATTAGTCACAATACCATATCATTACACACCTATTAAAATTAAAAATACCAATGAGCAACTGGAACTCCCACAAATTGGTGATGAGAATGAAAAATGGAAAACAGTTTGGCAATTTCTGTATTTATCCATAGGGAAATAAAACACATTCACATACTTGTACACTAATGGTTTTATTTTTAGCAGCTTTATTTGTAATCCCCAAACTAGAAACAACACAATTGTTAGCCATTCATTTAATGAATGGATAAAGAAACTGTAGTATATCCACACAATGGTATACTATTCACCGATAAAAAGGAAGGAACTGCTCATACCACAACATGAATGAATTTCAAATGCAGTATGCTAAGCGAAAGAAGCTAGATTCAAAAGGCTACATACTGTGACTCCATTTACATCACATTCTGGAAAAGAAAATCAATAGATAAAAAGATTAGGTTACAGGTGGGGGGAAGGGTTGACTACAAAGGGGCAGGAGGAATTTGAGAATGATAAAACTGTTGTGCATCTTGATGTGGTTATATGATTGTATACATTTCTCAGAACTCAGTTATGCAACTAAAAAGCGTAGATTTTATTGTATGCAAATTATACCTTAATTTTTAAATATTTAGGCTTACATTTCTATTTGTTCTTATTTCATTTTTCAAGGAAGTAATTTTTATTGTTTTTTTGGAAGTATTGGTCCGTGAAGATTAGAAATTTTTTTTTAAAAAGGTCCTTTCCTACAAATAAGTTTGAGAAGTACTGACCTAAGTCATTTTACTTCTTTGGGCCTTCAATTTCTCATTTGATTAACTTAAAAATGAATGGGTCAAGGTGGCTACTAAGATACCTTCTAGCTCTAACAACAACAAAAATCTATGCATATTCAATAATTTCTGGTTTCCTGAGGTGCCTTTATATTTGAGGTATTACCGTACTCCTGATGGAAGTACTACAACACGCTCCTGTTTTTTCTTCTACATCTTTGGTTTCTTTTTGCAGTCTTTCAGATGTTAGTGTTTCTTCAGCTTTGTGTCCCGGAAACTAACATTTTCTCACACTACATTCTCCCCTGCAAGATGCCATCTACTTTTATACTTTTAACTGCCATCAATATGACTCCTCAAATGTCACTCCTTCCAGACCCAAATAGTCATTTGCTTATTGAATAGCTCCAATTGAAGTCCCACAGGCAGCAACTAACCTAAAACTGAACTAATCTTCTCCCTAAACAACTTCTCTACCAAACCTTATGTATCTAGATGTTCATTCTGACTCCTCTGACTTCTACCCATATCTTTCAGAGTTCACTTCTCTTGCCACTAACTTATTTCAAGAAACCAGTGTCTTTCCTAGACTAATGCAACAATCTTACACTGATCTCTGTGCCTACCTCTTCTCCACTATGGCCAAGTAGCTCTTTCTAAGAAATTCAAATCTGATTATGTCACTCTCCTAATTAAAAGTTCACTGATTCCCACTACACTCAGAATAAAGCCAGGTACCTTAACATGGTTTAACAAGGTCCTTCCTAATCTGGCACTCACTTAATCTCTTTAGTTCCATTTACTGCATCTTCCATTACCTAGGCTCTATTATTCATTTGGATATATCAATTCCCTAAACCTATTATCTCTGCTTTCTTGTCTCTACATGTGTGTAAGTCTGTCCCTATCTCCTCCAGGCCTTTGCAAATGTTCCTCCTGCTAGAAACATCTCTCCTCTAGGTTTTAGCTAAGAAATTATTTCTTCTGGGAAGTCTTTCTTGATCTCCCTCTTTTGTGCTCCATAATAGCTCCTTACCATTCTCTCACTGTATTACAGTACCTATGTATAGGTCTGTATTCCTGGCAACTTTTAAGCTTTTTGCACACATACATCATGTTCCGTTCATGGCAGTAGCCCCAGGATCTGAACAATGCCTGGTACATAGTAGTTTATCAGTAAATACTGAGTTTATTGGTAAGATTCCATTCACGACTCAAAAAAAAATACCTCCCTAAATTTCTGTTCAAACGTCATTATCACCTTTTGAAATAGTTCTTAAAATTCCAAGAGTTTTCTTTTGATATCTAGAACACTTGCGACTGACCACTTTTCCTGACAGAGAACTTGAAAACATTTTAATGCTAACCCAAGAGAAATGTATTGTAGAAAAGACTATGAATGGAAATTGGTCACAAAGCCAAATACCACATACACCAGTTTCTAATTTCTATAACAAATACGCATTCATTCAACAACTTGAGAGAAATATTAAACTAAGGTCTCTTCCACACAACTGAGGTTCCATAATTTCATTAAGTATGTGAATGCCTACTATGCACAAAGTTTTAGAATTCTATACTAGCAAACTCTTGTATTCTTCTCAGCCTCTACTTTCTATTCCCTCACATTTTGTCCTTATCTTTTGATTGCCTGTTTATGTTTACCTATTCTATACATCTGTATATCCTTTTTCTCAAGAATTGTTCTGATTACATGTGTGTATTTTGTATAGGTATTGCTGGATGGCAGCCCAAGTTGCTGTTAATGGATAATGCCACGGTTCAAAACCTTTTCAAAAACTGTACTTTTAGAATTACCTTCAGATCCAGCAGCACATTTTTTCCTCATATTTGGGGAATTGATATGACTTTTGAAAGCAGTCAGCAGTCATTCAAAGCCATGTATGATGAATAACAAGGGAGATAAAACTGAGTAATACTGTAAAATGTAGCAGACTATAACAGGACTGGTTTACTACATAACTTCAAATGATTCTAATGACAGAAGTTGTAAAGGTATATATTTTCTCAATGTGATTACTTCAAACAGCATCATTTCCCTTGGCTACTTGCTTATCACAGTTTGATTATGAAAGAAATGTTTATGATATAACCTTAACTGAACATTTCCGAATTCTAAATTATGTATACTATAATCCACAATGTAAAAAGAAAAAAAATATTAAAAATAAAGGTATATAAACAAAAATTGGAATATAAAATGTAACATATTGTTGCGAAAGTGAATTAGTTTTTCCTTTATTCAAAATTATTTCACATATCTTTTTAATAATTAAAAAAATCATAGTCCTTACTTCATACTCATATATCATATACAGAGAGTGAGATTTGTTCTATTTAGTGAGAAATAAGACTTAAAACTCTTTCAATTTGACTGTTCTATTTCTAAATGCCACTGAAAAGGTAAGGCTCACATTTTCGAAAATGCATTGCTTTACCAGAATGTTGAGCTTCCAGGTAAGTAAAACCTTTCTGAAATCAGAACATAAGTGCTTAAACTCAGTTTAATTCACCCAGCAATGAATACTATCAAATAAGCTTCTATCACAAATATTACAATTTAAAATATAAGCAGACACGGGGCCAGCCAAGTGGCACGTTAGTTAAGAGCTGGCTTGGAACGCCAGCTCTGAGCAGCAGGGCCCCAGTTCGGATCCCACATATGCGGGACAGTGACACTGCCCTCTACAGCTAAGATGGAGAACAACAGCTCAACCTGGAGCTGGGCTGCCGTGAGTCCCCAGCGATGGCGTAGGCTGCAGCTCCTGCTGCAGTGGGCTGCTATATGCTACAGTGTGTGGCCAGTAGCCAGCGTGAGCTCAGCAGCCGGTGTGAGCTGCCAAGAGCTGCCATGAGTGGCCATCCAGAGGCCGGCGACCGATCTGCCTCACCCGGGAAGAGTTCAATGATAATACCAACATGGGCCAGTGAAGCAACGTCCTCCACAACTAGACTGAAGAAGAACAGGACAGCAACTTGTCTGTTCCCCTCTCCCTGATTCCCCAGCACTGTTCCCCTCCCTCAATTCCCCAATAAAATCTTTTAAATAAATAAATAAATAAATAAAATATATGCAGACAGAACCCCAAAATTTCTCCTAAGATATGTGAAAAAGATTAACGGGGTCAATCATGTTTCTAATAATTAATCAGAAGTGTATAAAAAAATCCCAAAAATTATCAGTAGAAATTCATAATATGTTAAAAACAATCTAAAGTATTTTCTCTTTTGCAGAATTCCAAATACCATGTTCTACTGAGGGTCTCCAACTTGACTCAGAAATAGAAAGGCCTGTGTCCAGGAAACAAGCCATGTAGACTAGCAGACAGAAACAGAATTAAGGCAATTAAGTGAGTCACTTCATCTTACCACACTGTGTTTTGTCTATATCTAACAAAAATGTTATGTTAGAAGAAATAATGTGAGATTATAATCTGAGTCGCTGAAGGGGTGGTAGTTAGCATAAAAAACTAAAATTAAACATATGTCATCTTAAACCACTTCTAAAAAATCTGAATCAAGATTAATGGTAAATACTTCAATATCTGATTTACTACAAAGATTTTTCTATATAAACATAATGCAATATTAACTTGTATACACAATAATTTTCCCAATAACAGTGATCTGCTTAGCCATTAGGAAATGCATTACATCTTTAATATAGGAGTCCAACCACAAAAGTTTAAAAATATTAAGAAAAGTTATCCACCTCATCCCAATTTGATTACAAATTTTACTTTATCAACTTTAACGTGATGTTTCATCCCACAAGCTAAATAATTCATCAAACATCTAGTTACTGCTGAGCAAAAAATAAAACTAGCTTTAATTATAAAACGGCAACCTGTACACAACCTGCAGTAGTTAAAACAATAAAAAAATGTTACTTAACCAGGTCTTGCACGTCAAATTCTATGCACATTAGTAGTGGAAACGTTCTCTGCATCTAACAAATTACCAGAAAAAAGTATAGATCTGTTATGCGAGGGAACTAACATTCTGACCTCCCTCCAAAATGACAAACTAGAAAGGCAAAATTACACTCAGGCACATGGAGTACTCTTCTCTCAAATCACTCCACAGAGAACTTCATCATTTGCTCCGCCCTCTAATAACTCATGCAAAAAAAGTTCAGCACCATCAGAGAGAAGTCAGAGAATTCATAGAATGACTTAGGGCCTTTCCTCCAGACGGTTTGAGGTTCTGCGTGTGCCCTTCGCAGGGGACCAAAAGAAAATAAAAACCAAAGGTTTGGGGGATATTGACATCCAGAAACTGATTTTCTCTCAAAGAAGTTTCTGCCGCCATCCCTGTTTTATCAGCAAGAGGCCCCGGCGCCACGGTCTCAGCCTTTAAGATTTTATTATGGGGAGGTGGGAAACGCCACCCAAGATTCCTCCAGGCCTTCCCTATTAAGGTTTGTGTGTGTGTGTATGTGGGGGGAGGGTGGGGGGTTTCCTCCTCATTCTAATCTTAAAACCTATGTCTTGAAGGTACTCCTCAACACACACACCCCTTTCTGGCGGCCTATCCCGCGGGATCCGTGAAGGCGCTGCCGAACCCACCATCCTCGCCGTTAAAGCGGGAGGGCCCGAACAAGCCAGGGCCACGGCGATGGCGCCAAGGGGCCCAGAAAGGGGAAGGGCAGGCCAGGGACGGGGGGAGAATGACCTGGCCGAAGAAGAAAGGAAAAGGAGGTGGGGGGGATGCAATGTACCTCAGGGCTGCACAGAGAACAGATGACGATGAAGGAGGAGGGCGGTGGCCCGGGTGCGGCCCCCCACCATTCCCGCCCCTAGGTCCCTGGGCCGGCGGGGGCGAAAGGGCTCGGCCCATTCCCCGGGTCTGGGATGACAGAAGCGGGGGGTCTCCCTCCACACTACAAGAAGACTGAGAACCAGGATTTGGGGTGCGTGGGGGGGCCCAGTCTCCCGCCTGAACCGGAGACCCGACGCCGTCGTCGCCTCTTCCTCAGGAGGGACGACGGGAGCTGTGGGAAAAGCCCGAAGGAGGAATGCATGAAGGTAAGGGGAAGCCCGGGGTGGACGGGCTGCCCGCTCCAGACCCCACTTTCCACCTTCCGGTAACCGCGTCTCTTACCGGTGATGGCGGTGAACTGCTGAATTAACCCCTTCAGCGCCGAGGACGCCGCGGAGCCCCCGTGGGCAGCCATCTTACCGCCGCCGCCGCCGCCGCGGAACAACAACACAGACACACACGGATCGCCCTCCCCCACCTCGCAGCGCAGTTTGCGCAGGCTCATTGACCGCCCCCAAGCTCCGCCCCTCACGCCCCGCCCCCCACCGGCGGTCAGCGCAGGCGCACTTCCAGGCCGGTCCAAGAACTGTCTCTGTTCCTGCCGTTGGCTTTTCGGTTGCTCTCTGCCGTCGCATCCTTCTATGCAACCTCTGTTGCCTTCCTCTGCAAGCTCCAAGGCTAGTCTCATAGACTCGATATCGGTTTCTGGTTTCCAAAGGAAGCTTCGGGCTCGGCAGGTAGTAAGTAGGCTATTCGCGTTTTAGCTTCACAAGCTTTTACAGACCCAACTACCGATGACAGTTTTTTTTTTCTTATTTTTTTGCAGGTCCATACCCTTTGCTGGGTTTCCTGCAGCTCCCATCAAAATACAAATCCTACATCATCGCACTTACGACCTTTTCACCTGCTTCCCAACCTCTAAACTAATTGCTTAGCGACCCATCCAACAGAAGTAAAATACCAGAACCCTTCGTGCCAGTAAAGCACTGGGTGCAGAGTCTGATACATGGTAGGTTTTGTTTTTTTTTTAATTAAAGTTTATTGGGGTGACAGTTGTTAGAAAAGTTACATAGGTTTCACATGGTAGGTTTTAATAAAGTCTTTCAGTAAATCTGTCAACATATGTCTCCCCTCAAGGTTTCACTTGGTTTCCATTTATAAAACGAGGAGGTGTCATTTATGTAAAAAGAAAATGCGTATGCAGCAGTTCTCAACCTGTGGGTCGCTACCCGTTTGGCGGTTGAACGACCCTTTCACAGGGGTCGCCTAAGACCATCGGAAAACAAAAAGATACTTACATTATGATTTATAACAGTAGCAAAATTACAGTTATAGAGTAGCAATGAAAATAATTTTATAGTTGGGGGTCACCACAACATGAGGAACTGTATTAAGGGGTCGCGGCATTAGGAAGGTTGAGAACCACTGCACTAGAGGAAAGAAATGTATAGAATGGGTACTAGAAAGGTGCCCTCAAAACGGGGGGGGGCAATAGAAGGGGTAATGAAAGGGGACTTTGAGGGTTTGATCCTTTATTTATTTAAAAGTCTTTTTTGCAGCTCCAAGTCAAGTAGTTGTTTCAGTCTAGCTGTGGAGGGCTCAGCTCAGTGGCCCATGAGGGGGTCGGACCGGCAACCTTGGTGTTATGTGTGCTGTGCTCTAACCAAGTGAGCTAACCACTTATCCTTTATTTTTAAACAAAAGTAACATTAGTATATTACTGATACAATTTAAATTTTTTAAAACACAGTTATAGGGGTGCACTCAAATCTGATGATCCCCCACCTTGAGAGGAAAGTTAAAAATACTCTTTAGGTTCTAACCTCCCACCTCCCACTTCTACTTCCCATCCTTACCCACATCCACATATTTTACATCTACATAGGAAAATGGCCCAATAAAAGATTGGCTGAGTCATCTGGAGAATTGACCCATCCTAAGAGACTATAAATGTGCTGTTGGGATGAATTAAGAAATAACCAAGTCAAACCAATGTAACTAGGATTATATAGTTTCAGGAAGATATGATTGGTTTATAAGAAAGCAGAGTCCTGATCAAAAGCATTGTCAGTTAAATGACAAAGATTGGTCCTGGCACCACTTTTTAGGTTGCTGTAGTTTATGGGTGGGTTGAGGAATCCCAGGGATCAGTCATGGGTTTGGGAAATTGTTTGGTTCACATTGACACAGAGGTGCAAAAATGTGAGGGGAAAACTAGAGCAAGAAACAATGTGTTCTCTTCCTTCTTAAAGGCCTTAATCCTAAAGGCTGTGTCACTATAGCCAACCATGGAAAATCAGGCTCCAAATAAAATGGTGTAATACCATTGACTACAAAAACTAGATACAGTTATTACTGCACCTCCATTAAATGGAGAGGCTAACAATGAGATCTGTAGGTTTATTTCTGAGGTCTTAGAATTCAAATATGGTCATGTGATTTTTAGATTAATCTTGTGAAAAAGTGGTAAAGATTGTGGCACCTGCAACTCTAGAAAAATTTTGTAGAAATTAAAAAATAAGGTAAAAGAAAATGAGGCAGGAAATTAATAATGAAACCTTGAAAAGCTTTTTTGGATTATTAAAGAATATAAAAAAGCTTTAGAATCACAAGAAATATATATTTAAATACATCCCCAGATCATGGAAAATATATTTTTTTAAAAACATGGATCACTATCAGAAAAGAAATTAAACTGCAAAATTTTGTATATTGAATAATGGAAAATTGAAGTTTTAGATGACAAAAAGCAAATATCCCAAAGCTAAACCTTAGTTACTATTTGAATTATTTTACTAAATTACTCTAGGATTTTGTTTTTAATTTTAGTCCTGGTTTTAAGACTCCCTGCCTCAAAACAATTTGTTAACATGTTACTGTAATATAATGGATGACAGAGTAAATGAGCTAGAAGGGATATTCAACATAATCTGATTCAACACTTATTTTATCATGACTCTCCTGAGATTCAGAGAGTTTGAGAGAGTTGTTCAAGGTCACATAATGATAGGGTAGAGCCTAGAATTCAAATACCTTGAATCCTAGATAAATGTATTATACTTTGATTGTAAATTAAAATGGGAACATTTATTTTTTTAAAAGAACAGATAATTAGGTTACATAATTTAAAAAATTGAACTATATGCTATTGACACAAGATATACCTAAACATAAGCATAAAGTTGAAATGTTAAAAAGATATACAGAGGTAGTATTAAGGAAATGAAATCTGCAGTAGATATATTAATTTCAGACAAAATAGACTGTAAGGCAAGATATATCATTAGAAATAAAGAGGGTCACTATATAATGACAAAAAAAACCACACAAATCACCAAGAAGATAAAATAATTCTAAACCTATATAACATGGTCTCAAGTGTATATAAATAAAAATTAATGTTTAAAGAAGAAATTTGACAAATATACAATTATACAACCCCCTTCTCTCAGGCAAAAGTAGTAAAGATACAGAAAATATTCTATTCAAGCACATGTGGAACAAAATAAAAATTGACCACAAAGCAAGTCTCAACAAATGTCAAAGAATCATTATAATATAGAACATGTTCATGAAATAAAGATCAGTTAAATTAAAAATTAGTTTAAAAAGAATAACTTAAAAAAACCACAAAACTCTTATATGACTTGGAAAGTTGAAAACAAACTTCTAGATAAGTAATGGACCAAAGACAAAATAAAAATGATGTATCATTCAGAGTCCCAACTCAAATGATTTATAAAGGACCTAATTTTAAAGGTGTGAGCAGGATATATGGAAATCAAGGGACGGGGAGGATCTGGGACTAGCAAGAGTTGGACCATCACAATCTCTAGGTCCAAAGAGACAAGGAAAGAGAGGAGTTACTGGAATCCCAAAGGAGAAAGAATCATAAGAGCAGGCCATCTTTTAAGAAGCAGGGCCTTCTGTCAAGGGATATAATCAGCCTGCGGCAATCACAGAGAAGAGACCAAAGAAATAATACCCTGAGCTGGAGCTCTTCCTCCAGAAATCCCCAATGGCAAAACCCAGCCAGAAGACAGAGGGCACAGTCAGCCTGTTGGGTAGAGAGGAGGGTGGAGAAAGGAGGAAGTGAGTGGATCTGTAGGGGCAAAAGGAAGTTGATAGGCACAAATGGAAAGTAGAAAATGTTTAAAACTGAATGGTTATGGAAATATATATAAAAATTTGTGGAATACAATTTTTAAGAGTACTTAAAGGAAAAATATGTAAACTTAAATGGTTATATTACAAAAGACTAAAAAAATGAGTATGAGGTGAGATCAAACAATACAGTGAAGGTTTAAATAAAAAATATTACAGGGCCAGCTGAGTGGCGCGTTGGTTAAGAGCTGGCTTGGGACGCCAGAGGACCCCAGTTCGGATCCCACATATGAGGGCCAGTAACACTGCCCTCTACAGCTAAGATGCTGAACAACAGCTCAACCTAGAGCTGGGCTGCTGTGAGTTGATGGCGCAGTCTGCAGTCCCTGCTGCAGTGAGTTGCCATGGGCTACTGTGAGCATCCAGCCACCACCGTGAATGGCTGTCCAGAAGCAGGTGACTGATCTGCCTTGCCCAGGAAGAGCGCAATGATGGTGCCAACTTGGGCCAGTGAAGCAACGTCCTCCACAACTAGACTGAAGAACAAGAGGACAGCAACTTGTCTGTTCCCTTCCCTCAATTCCCCAGCGCTGTTCCCATCCCCCAATTCCCCAATAAAAATCTTTAAAAAAAAATATTACAGTAAAAGACACGTTGCCATTAATCCCCATCAAAATACTCCTCCTCTTTTCTAACACTCTTATCCCACCGTTCTTGCCACTTTCTGAAACAGTTCTGGAAGTCCTCTTTCGTAAGTGTCTTAGTTGGGCTGTTGTGGCTGCCTCCATGAATCATTTTGACTTTGGGGAAGAGCCAGAAGTCACATGGTGCCAGATCTGGTGAATAAGGTGGATGAAGACTCACTGTAATGTTTTTATTTGACAGAAATTGCTGTATACCAGAAGTGATGTGTGGCACGGAACTTTATCATGATGGAGGAGGATGATTTATGGCACACTTTAAAACACACCTCTTAACCATAGCTCACACCCGACTGACTGCCCCGAACAAGTTGAAACTTTTCACACACTGTTATGAAGGTTCGACGTGCTGCTTTCGTATTGAAGATCCATGTCTTTCTGTTTGATGGCACTCAGCAGCAGCATTCACCATATTTTGTAATCACAACAGAAAGGCTTCATGTCACACATCTATCTGGTACAGCGATTTCTGTCAAATAAAAACATTATGGTGTGTCCTCATCCACCTTATCCACTGGATCTGGCACCATGCCACTTCTGGCTCTTCCCCAAAGTCAAAATGACCGTGAAAGGTAAATGTTTTGAATTGATTCAGGACATGGAGGCAGCCATGACAGTGCAACTAAAGACACTCGTGAAAGAGGACTTTCAAAACTGCTTCAGAAAGTGACAAGAATGATGGGATAAGTGTGTTCGAAGTGAGGGGGATTGTTTTGAGGGGGATTAATGGCAATGTGTCTTTCACTGTAATAATTTTATTTTTTAATTTAAACATTCACCGTATTTTTTTTTATCACACCTTGTAGCTCATCAGCTAATCAAGAAGCTAAGAAAGGAACAACAGAGTAAACCTATGGAAATTTGAAGGGGAAAATCTAGAAATCAATAAAAGAAAACAGAGTACAAAAAGGATCCATAAAACCAAAAGCTTGTTCTCTGAAATAACAAGTAAAATTTAAATCCTTTGACTAATTAGATTAAGAAAAAAAAAGAAAAAGACTGTAAAGAATGAAAAAAGGGACATAGTAGATACATAATAAGAGAATATTATGGACAATTTTATGCCAATGAATTAAGAAATAGATAAATATCAGTTTCCTGGAAAAATACAATTTACCAAAATTGACTTAACTATGAATAGAATGATGACAATTAATGAAATTGAATCCACCACACAAACAAAAAGACCCAGATGATTTTACAGGTGATTGCTACCAAAAAAATTAAGCAACAGATGATCCCAAATTTATACAAATTATTTCAAGAAAGAAACAAGGAGACACATAGCTCCTTCTATGAGGCTAGCATAATCTTAATATCAAAACCAAACAAAACAGTAAATGAGAGCTCAGCCTCACTTAAGGTTACTGAAACAAAAATATGAAACTAAACCAAAATTTAGAAAAATCCAGTTACACACACACATACATACATACATACATACATACATACATATATACGTTAATTTTCAAAATGGATTTATCTCAGGAATGCAAGCATAATTTTATAGTATAAAGGTCCTTCAATGTAATTCATGATAGTAAACAAATTAAATGAGAGAATCCATTTTATCCATTTGATCAGATGCAGAAAAATCAATGATATAAATCACTATCCCTTCACAAAAGACAACAAAATACCCTTAATGATCTAGGCAGAGAAAGGAACTTCCTTAACCTAACAAAGTGTTTTTACCAAAAACACAGAGTAAAAAGCATTACACTTAATAATAAAACATTTAAAGTCAAGAATAAGGTAAGTATGCACTCTATGACTATTTCTATTCAACAATATCCTTGAACTCTTAGTCTTAGCAGTAAGATGATAAAGAATATATAAAAGAATTGTACAGGGGCAAAATTATTATAGACTATGATTATTTATGTAGAAAATCTAAGAACTAACCAACAAATTTTTGAACTAATAAGAGTTCAGGTACATTTCTGAATATAAAACCAACATACATATTTAAAAACTGTATTCCTAAACGTGGGCACCAGCAAATAGTTTGAAACTAATTTTAAAAATATCCCATTCTCAATAGCAACTAAAAGTATATAGTGCCTAAGCATAGACTTAACAAAATGTACTAGGTCTTACAAAGAAAATGATAAAACTTTACTGATAGGCATTAAATGAAGAAATCTATATTAATGTATGAGGAGACAATATATGGATGCCAAATTTATATAAATAAATTCAATGTAATTCTGATCAAAATCCCACAGTTTCTCAAGATTTTAATAAAGTGATTTTAAAATTCAGGAACAAAGGATCAACTATAATCAAGACACTTTTAAAATAGAACAAGCTGCAAGTTTTGCCCTAATAGATATCAAGAATTATTATAAAGGTACAGTAACTAAGACTGTGTGGTATTGGTGGGGGATAAACAAAGAATACAGAATAGAGTCCAGAAACAGACACAAACATATATGGACCCTGTGACAGAAGTGACATTACAAATCATTGGAGGAAAAAAATGGATTAATCGATCTATGATCCTGGGGCCAAATAAAATAGGATCCAAACCCCATATCAGAAACAAAAGTAAATTATAGATTTATCAAAGATTTAAATAAGAATAGCAAAACTTTACAACTTTCAGAAAATATAGGGGCTTATCCTAACGACTTCAAGTGAACTGCTTTGCACAACTTAAGGAGGGGATGCCATGCACTTTTTGCTCCAGGGGGCACCATTCACACAGAGCACAGGTTATTGAAAAGCCCTGAAGCTGTGGATCACAAAGTCCTGATCAAGACAGGGAAAGATTTCTTTCTTTCTTTTAGATTTTTATTGGGGAATTGGGGGAAGGGGAACAGACAAGTTGCTGTCCTTTTGTTCTTCAGTCTAGTTGTGGAGGACGTTGCTTCACTGGCTCAAGTTGGCACCATCACTGTGCTCTTCCTGGGCGAGGCAGATCAGTCCCCGGCTTCTGGATGGCCACTCACTGCGGCTGCTGCCCGCTCACGCTGGCTGCTGGCTACACACAGTAGCCCATGGCAACCCACTGCCACAGGGGCTGCAGCCTACGCTGTCGCCAGCGACTGACAGCAGCCGAGCTCCAGGTTGAGCTGTTGTTCAGTATCTTAGCTGTGGAGGGCAGTGTCACTGGCCCTCATATGTGGGATCCGAACCGGGGCCCTCTGGCATCCCAAGCTAGCTCTTTTTTTTTTTTTTAATTTTTTTATTGTTAGTTTCAGGTGTACAGAACAATGCAATAGTTATCCTTTTCACCCTCACAAAGTAACAACCCCCCTCCCCCCATCTACTGCCCTCCCACCCCCAAGCCAGCTGTAACCACCGCTCCACTCGGCCGGCCCGGGGAAGATTTCTTAAGACAAAATCAGAAGCCATAAAGGCAAAAAGTAATAAATTTGACTACATTGAAATTAGAAATGTCTGTAATATAGGGGGTGACACTGGGATTTAAAACCCTAACAAAAATGAGCTGACAAAAAACTTGGAAGAGTGGTGTGCTCAGCAACTATAAAAAGAAAATCCAACTAATAAAAATATCTCTTGTTATTTTTTGCAGCATCTTTCACATGGGCCCAGTATTACTGCCACTTAAAAGGTATGTTACACTGTGGGACAGGCATTAAGTTTTTTAGGGTATTATGAATTATATCAGGAAACCCCAACTCAGCTGCCTTAAATAATAAGCAAAGTTAGGTCAGGTTCTACGTGCATGATCACAGGGCTGTCGCCCTGCTCTCTTGATTTTCTCTTACCTGTCTGAACTTTATCCTAAGCTGATAGCAAGATAGCTGCAGGAGTTCCAAGCATCACATTCAGGTACAATAACATGTAGAGGAAGAAGAGCCAACTTATCTCTTCTGCCAAGTCTTTTTTTTTTTTTAATTGAGAAAGGAAACAAGCAAATGTTTCTAGAAGTCCCTTGGGAGACTCTTCTTCAAAATTAACTGGTCTGAATTGAGTCACAATTCTGTTCCTAAAGCCATCTGTGACAAGGGATGTGAAATAAACATAACTGGTTCAGTAAAGCAGATGGCTTTGTGGAGGAAGGTGGATGGATACCTCCCTAAAGTCTGGTGCTTTAGAGAAGAAGGAAGGGAATGGGTGTTAATTAGGCAGTCAGAATCTGCTCCATTCATAAAGCTTCACTCTGAGCAGGGTGAAATATCCCTCCACTTCCCTTTGTTCAGATTCTACCTTTACGTAGAATCCTTCTGAGTAATAATTAACCTTTCCTGTTCCTTGATACCCTTCAGAAAGTGGTGTAAAAGTATGTTGGTCACTGGCAACTTCTATCTCTTAATATTAAAAATTGGTATTTTCGTATAGTAGTGTTTTTTGTTCCTATGGGTTTTTGCGATTTCCAGAATGTTATATAAATGGAATTATACAGGGTGTACCCTTTTAAATCTGGCTTCTTACACTTAGCATAATGCTTTTAAGATTTATCCTTGCTGTTGCCTATATCAGTATTTCATTCCTTTTTATTGCTGAGTGGTATTCTATTGTAAGGATGTACCCCAGTCTGTTTATCCATTTACCAGTTGAAGGGCAACTGTACAAGTTTTTGTGTGACCATAAGTTTTCACTTCTCTTGGGAAGATACCTAGGTGTAGAATTTCTGGGTCATATGGTAAATGTATGTCAGACTTTATAAGAAGCTGGTAAACTGTCCAGGGATTTTAAAATTTCATTTTTGGAAAGATGTTCAGCAATTGTCACCTTAACCAAGTGATCGAACTTAATATTACTAAGAATGGGACAACCTGATATTTTGTATTCCTTATGAGATGTGTTAGGAAATACATAGCATCACCTATGACATGTTTCTGGCAAAATTGTTACCCTGAATCTAATCTAGCTTCTAGGCCTACTTTCCAGACACAAGAAATACAGGAAGATCAACAAACAAGTTAAAGAACCCTATGAGGAAGCACTCAGGCAAATCCAGAACATGGATGTTCACAAGACAACTGTCCTGGTCTCTTTAAAAAGTGAATTTCGTGGGCAGGGGCAGGTGAGTGAGGTGGGGGAGAAGGAACAGGAAGATTGTTTCAGATGAAAAGAGAGTAAAAAGACATTACCACCAAATGCAATGCTTTAATTGGATCCCAGCTGTAAAACAAAAACAAAAACAAAAAACAGTTATAAAAGACTTTTTGGGGGCCAGTCATGTGGCGAGTTGGTTAAGAGTTGGCTTGGCCACCGCATTGTATTTCTGAAACTGATGTTGAATAATACTGTATGTCAACTATAATTATATATACATATAACCTCAGGACATGGAGTAGAGTGCGGGAA
>NW_017731358.1:2874504-2923482 GCF_001890085.2 Hipposideros armiger | reverse complement strand
GGGGAGGGGGGTTGTTACTTTGTGAGGGTGAAAAGGGTAACTATTGCATTGTTCTGTACACCTGAAACTAACAATAAAAAATAAAAAAAAGAGTTGGCTTGGGAGTGCCGGATCCCACATGAGAGCCAGTGACTGCTGCACCCTCTACAGCTAAGATGGTGAACAACAGCTCAACCTGGAACTGGGCTGCCGTGAGCGCCGGTGACCGCTGGTGACCGCATAGGCTGAAGCCAGGCTGCAGTGGGTTGCCATGGGCTGCCATGAGCTACCGTGAGTGGCTGGCAGCCAGCGTAAGTGGCTGGCAGCTGACATGAGCTGCCATGAGCCGCTGTGAGCGTCAGTCCAGTGGAGGGCGACTGATTGCCTCACCTGGGAAGAATGCAATGATAATACGAACATGGGCCAGTGAAGCGACGTCCTCCACAACTAGACTGAAGAACAAAAGGACAGCAACTTGTCTGTTCCCTTTTCCTGATTCCCCAGTGCTGTTCCCCTCCCCCAATTCCCCAATAAAATAAAATTAAAAAAAAAGACTTTTGGGCAAACTGAAAATTTTAATATGGACTCAATATGAGATGACATTAGCAAAATTATTAATTTTCTTAGATGTGATAATGACATCGTGGTTATGAAAAGTGTTCTTATTTTCTCAGAGATGCATTCTAACATATTTAGGGGTAAAATATGGTATCTGCAACTTACTCTTAAATGGTTTGGAAAATTAAAAACATATATATATATATATATAAATATATACACTATAGCTAGGATAAAATGTTAACAATTGTCAAATGTAAGCTAGGTAGTAGTCTACAGGTGTTTATTATATTGTTCTTTCAACTATTCTGTATGTTTAAAGCTTGTATGAAAATAGCTGGACATTTTTTTTTTTTTAAGATTTTATTGGGGAATTGGGGGAGGGGAACAGACAAGCTGCTATCCTCCTGCTCCTCAGACCAGCTGTGGAGGACATCGCTTCATTGGCCCATGTTGGCACTACCATTGCGCTCTTCCCGGGTGAGTCAGTCGCTCGCCGGCCATTGGGACACCGCTCACAGCAGCTCATGCCAGCTGCTGGCCAGCCCCACTGCAGCCTATGCCATTGCTGGCGACTCACGGCAGCCCAGCTGTAGGTCGAGCTGCCATTCACCATCCCAGCTGTAGAGGGCGCAGTGTCACTGGCCCTCATATGTGGGATCCGAACCGGGGCCCCGCCGCTCAGAGCTGGTGTCCCAAGCCAACTCCCAACCAATGTGCCACTCAGTCGGCCCATGAAAAATTTTAATTATTGTATTTTTATTCCTGTAAGTTCTACTTACATTTCAAATATGGTTAGCTACTTTTAAAAAACAATTTGATGTTCATTGCAGATGCTTTAAAGCTAATATTTTATTTCTTTAAACATGATAATCATAATTATTTTTAAACCATGTCTGATAATTCCAATACCTTAAGTCTTTGCACACCTGTTCATTTTGTCTGTTGTTTATACCACTTCTTATACACAGTGCCTAGGTTTCTGTGTGTGTGCTTAGTTTATTTTTTTACTGTGAGGTGCTTATTTTTTGCAAAATTATTTATAGGAATTCTTTGAGGTCTAAAATGAAGTCACATTTCTTTAGAGGGTATTTGCCTTTGTTCCTGACAACCATTTAGGGGCATTATCATACTGAGACCAATTTAAATTAAACTTATTACTGGAGGCTTTTTGATAAACACAGGCAAAATGAATTTGGGCTTCAGATCAACATGTTAGAGATGGCCTGGAGCTACAGCTTCTCAGAGACAGCCCCCACTCCCCATTACCCATCACTAAGGCAACCTTCCATGCAGCCCCTTGGTGATAGAGCACGGAAGGGTTATTTACTTATGGTTCTCTTACCAGAAGGGTCTTAGTGTTATGGGGAATGTTTCACATTATACTCCTTTTGTGGGCCAAATTGTGTCCACCTCCAAATTCCTATGTTGAAGCTCCAACCCCTAGAACCTTAAAATGTGAATATATTTTGAGATGGGGCCTTTAAACGGGTGATTAAGTTAAAACTAAGCCTTTAGGGCAGGCTGTAGTTCAATCTGACTGGTGTCTTTATAAAAGGAAATGGGGGGCCGGTCAAGTGGCTCATTGGTTAAGAGTTGGCTTGGGAGCGCAGGCTCTGAGCAGCAGGGCCACTGGTTCAGATCTCACATGGGCCAGTGACACTGTGCCTTCTACAGCTAAGATGGTGAACAACAGCTCGACCTGGAGCTGAGCTGCCATTAGTTGCCGTGGACAGCGTAGGCTGCAGTTAGGGGGCAGTGGACTGCCATAAGCTACCGTGAGTGGCTGCCATAAGCTACCGTGAGTGGCCGTCAGCCAGCGTGAGCTGCCATGAGCCGCCGAGAGCATCCATCCAATGGCTGGCAACTGATCTGCCACAGCCAGGAAGAGCGCAATGATCACAATACCAACATGGGCCAGTGAAGTGACGTCCTCCACAACTAGACTGAAGAACAAAAGGACAGCAACTTGTCTGTTCCCCTTCCCTGATTCCACAATGCTGTTCCCTCCCCCAATTCCCCGATAAAATCTTAGGGGATAAAAAGAAGAAGAGGAAATGGGGATATAAAAGGGATACCATGCACAGAATTAAACCAAGCCTGCCAACGCTTTGATCTTGGACTCCTAGCTTCCAGAACTGTGGAAAAAATTAATTTCTGATGTTTACCCCATCTGTTGATGTAAGAACATCTAGACATATAGAGAATTTTTATGAATTTATTTGAGCCAAACTGATGACATATACCAAGGAGCAAGATCTCAAATGCTCTGGAGAATAAGTTTTGCAACTTCTTTTATGCACTTGAAATTAAGGAGGGGACATAAGGAAGACTGGAGAAAGCAAGGCGCAGATTGGATTATAGGATAGTTATGCCCTCTCTTGAGAATTAATACCCCCTTCAAGGGGTATTACTTTTGGCATTTCAAAGGTGTGTTAACCCCAAGATGCACAAAAACAATGGACAAGGCTGGCTGAAAACCTTTCACTAAAGAAGTTAAAGGTCTGGGGCATGACTGCCCATCATGACCTGCCCAGTTAGGACTTTACTGTCAGATCACCCTGTGAGGTAACTTTCAATAACCTCTTTTTTGAAATGGCAGGCCTAGCAAACTATTTCAACTCCCCACCCTCTGTGGCCCTGGACTTTGACTTCTTTACTCCACACCCCATGAGGCCGTGAAAATTGTTGCTCAAGTTTGTCAGATTTGGCCTGTTCTTTCAAACAGGGGAGACTTTAGAGCTCCCTTTCCATTCAGAAATTCCACATTCTCTTTGACTTTGGCCCAATAATTCTTTACTGTCTTGTCATGTCTTTGATTGTTTTAAGAAGTTTTGTTTGTTTTAAAATAGTATCTAGCAATTTAGTTGTTTTCTGTGGGACAGTCTATCCAAATACCTCCCTGCACAGATCAACGTTGCTGCAGCTGCAGCTACACTGTGGTGAGGAATTGATGTACTAAAGCTGTCCACAGTCCCAAAAGTGGAAGGCTTCAAGAAGAAAAGAGGGAGGGAGATGAGGGGTGGAGAAAGGGAGAGAGGAAGGCAACTGGAGAAAAAGGGAAGGGAAGAGTGGAAGAGAGGGAGAAGGAAGTGAGAGGGAGAGAGAAAGAAACATCAAGAAATAACAGATCAGGGGCTGGCCTAGTGGCACGTTGGTTAAGAGCTGGCTTGGGACGCCAGAGGGCCTTGGTTCAGATCCCACATATGAGAGCCAGTGACACTGCCCTCTACAGCTAAGATGCTGAACAACAGCTCAGATGCTGAACAACAGCTCAACCTGGAGCTGGGCTGCCATGAGTCGCTGGCGACGGCGTAGGCTGTGGCGTAGGCTGCAGCCCCTGCTGCAGTGGGTTGCCATGGGCTACTGTGTGTAGCCAGCAGCCAGCGTGAGTGGCCAGCAGCCAGCGTGAGCAACCAGCAGCCTCTGTGAACGGCCATCCAGAAGCCGGTGACTGATCTGCCTCGCCCAGGAGGAGCTCAATGATGATGCCAACTTGGGCCAGTGAAGCAACGTCCTCCACAACTAGAAGAACAAAAAGGACAGCAACTTGTCTGTTCCCCTTCCCCGATTACCCAGCGCTGTTCCCCTCCCCAAATTCCCCAATAAAAATCTTTAAAAAGAAAAAAAAAACAGATCAGACATAAGAGATGAAGAAGAGGGAAAAGAGAAGGACAACCTCAAGACTTCAAGCTTGGGAGGAGAAAGAATTGTGATTTCTGCAAGAAGTCTAGAAGAAAAGTGAATTTTCAGAGAATGACCATGAGGACTGTTTAGAGCAATAGTAAGACATTAAAGGGTAAGAAAGGAATAACATTTTTAATCAAATGCGAGTTACCTATAGTAAATATAAATCTTGGTGCATAAACTCATATAATAAGAAATAACGTTTTATTTTTCCATAGCAGAATTTAACTTTTATTTCCAGACCAGGGAAATTTTATGGAGTCTAGGGGTTGGGTAGCCTGCTTACTAGTTATCAATCTCCCAAATTTATTGCCCATATCCTGAGGTTGTTTCTGTTTTTGTTTACCATCTTAAAGGCTAGGTTTTAAAATTCAACCGCTAAGAATTGACTCCTTTTTCCTGTTTTCTACTATGTTATTGACATTAGTTGGGAATGGTTTGGGCTGTCAATAACAGAAAACTTGAATACCAGTGGCTTAAGTAATAGAGTTGTTTCTCTTACATAATCAGATGTCCAGGCACAGGTAGGTTAGTACTGGTTCAGTGAAGTCAGGGCTGATAACTCTTGACCTTTTAGTCATGTTAGCAAGATAGCTTTTGCAGCTCCAGGCATCACACCTATGTTTGAGGCAGGAAGAAAGGGAAGGGCAAAAAAAAAAAAAAACTAAAAAAAGAAACACCCCAGAAACTTTCCCAAAACACCCCCCAGGAGATTTCTGTGTTTTTCTCATTGGTCATGATTGTGTTTTAGGGCATAATTGCGAAGAAAATTACTTCTCATCTAAAAGTCCCTGACCTTCATGATGATGGGACCTGGGTATTTACCCCAAATTAGATTCCACAAGACAAGAACACCCTCTAACAAAGCAATTCAGGGCTATGTTCATGATACTACCTGTGGTGGTTTTAAAAAATATCTACTCATTATTTGACATGTCTTCCTTAAAAAAAATAGTGCCTAAATTCCGCTCCTCTTTAGTGTGGGCCACATTCAATGACTTGCTTCTAATGAAAAGAACATGGCAGAAGTGAGGACCTGAGACTTCCAAGATGTGATCTTGAACGGTATTACAGTTTCTATCTGGCTCCTTCTTGAATCAATCGGTCTTGTCATGAGGACATTCAAGCAGCTCTGTGGAGAGACCCATGAGGCAAGGAACTGAGGCCTCCTGCCAACAGCCAGCACTGACTTGCCAGCCCCAGTCAAGTCTTCAGACGACTGCAGCCCCAACTGACATCTTGTCTGTAACCTAATAAGGGCCCTAACCAGAACCACCCAGCTAAGCCACTCCAGAATTCCTGACCCACAATAACTCCATGAGATAATAGATGTTTTTTGTCATTGTAAGACACTAATTTTTGGAGTAATTTGTTATGCAGCAAGAGTTAACTAATAGCACATTCCCTCTAGGTTCCTTGGGTTCTTGGGTAAACTGGGATTCAAGGTGATATGCTCACCTGCATCCATGTGGATGGTACCTCTTTGTTATCTCCTGAAGAGTCTTCCTACTGGTTCCATTTGCCCCACTTCCCAAGGATGTGGCCTTCCTTGGACTGCGTAAATCCACTGATTGGTCTCGTACAGCTAGAAGGAAAGGTGGAGGCATCGGTTCAATTTAAAGGCAGCAGGAGCCTAATGTTTCAGCCATGCCATCTGCCATCTTTTTTTTCAAACAATATAGGGCAGTTTCATGGCCTTGGCTAACTACCAAGGAGGGAACATGGGTACCAACCAAACTAGATATTCAGGATACTCTCTGGTTATTTTCTGGCCTCTGAGACATTGTTCTCCCCAAGGTCTGACTTAGCTTCTGCGTTAATAACTGTAGGTTCTCTCTGTGAATTTAAGAGTTGTCCATTTTTACCACGTTATTGTTGTCATTGTCATCGTCATCATTGTCGTAGTAAGAAATGCTTGCATTGCCTGAAAGTCTTAGCAGTGCTATTTAGGTCCTTAATAATTAAATAATTCTTCCCCCGGCTGCTGGGAGCTGGACAGTGCTGTAGAGACCAACCTCATCCTCCAAAACTCACTTTCTCCCCACATATCCAGGTCACCATTTTTATAGCAGATGAAAGGTGTGCCAGTTTTTTATTTGTTTATGCAAACTTGGCTTCGAAGATATGTTTTATTTTTTTATCATTTAAAAAATTATGCCTAAGGATAGTCAAATGTAAAAACATAATATATCTATAGTTAAACAACCCTTTCCACGAAGTCAAAATTATTGAGAATAGTTTATTTTCCCTCTGAAATGGCTAATCCAGACACTAATATGGCTGCAGAGGTATGCCAGTTTTGGAAGGGTTTTGAGGATTTCTCTGCTTTGGCAACTTGGGTTACTGCCATTGAAATTACTCTTCCTTTCTTCAAAAGAGGCTTAGGCTTTTAGAAATTCACCCTAAGACAAGGGCATTATAATTACTTAATTTCCTAGGGCTGCTGCAAGAAAGTACTACAAACTGGGTTCTTACAACAACAGAAATGTATTCTCTCACAGTTTTGGTGGCCAGAAGTCCAAAATCAAGAAGTCGGCAGGATCATGGGAAGAATCTAGGAAAGAATCTATTCCATGCCTTGCTCTTAGCTTCTGGTCTTATTAGCAATCCTTGGCATTCCTTGGCCTACAGTCATATAACTTCAGTCTCAGCCTCTGTCATCATATTGCATTCTTCCTGTGTGTCCCTGAATTTTCACATGGACGTCTTTTTATAAGAACATCAGCCATATTGGGTTAGGGGCCCACCATAATCCAGTATGACCTCATACTAACTAAATAGATCTGCAATGACCCTCTTTCCAAATAAGGTCACATTCTGAGGTACTGCTGGTTAGGACTTCAACATATCATTTTAGGGAGGGGTTACAATACAGCCATAACAATGACCTTATTCATCTTTGATTTAGGAAATTTGATCATGAATGCAAACTCTAACAAGGGTGACTTCACCCTCTTTTTTGTCTTTGTTTGTTTGTTTGTTTTTTCTTTGCCTTATTCTTCACCTTCACCCTCTTTTATCAGTCACCCTGTGTCTGTCTAGGGAGTTTAATCATTCTGTAGGACTCTTGCATGCTTGGTCTCATCACTATCTACTAACATTTCTGAAATCAACAGAGACCTCTTAGGGGTCCCATCAGCTCAATATACCATATTTCCAGCTAGATTATGGCCTTTGTGTCAGGATGACTTAGCTCTAATCCTAGTCTAGGGTTAGTATTCAATCCTTAAGCAGATACGGGCTACCCGAGAATTCTAAGACACCCTGGACGAGTTCCACAAATAGCTGAAACTAATCTTAAACTAGAAGCAGTTGTATAGTAGTAGCTTTACTCGTCCTTAATTCAATTTCATTTCTACTGTGAGCCCCTGATATCTGGGCTGGAAAAATGTAATTTCAGTTAAAGAAAGAAAAAAAAAGTAGTTTCAGTTAAGTTGGTTTCCTCATGCTTTACCTGAGCTGTGTCTAAGTCCTAGGGGTTTTGCATTGGGCACCCTAGGGGATGCATGTGGCCCTTGTTGTCATCTATCCACACCAGTATCTTTGAGATATAAGCACAGCCTATCTAGTGCTTAGTGGCCCCCATGGGGCTCTCCCTGGTTTCTATATGCAGGATTCCTTTGGGCCCAAAAGCTCCCTGGGCTACATGTCTGTGTCACCCTCAAGCACACAGGACATGCTCTACTGCTCCCAGCCCACAGTGGGGCAAGGGAAGCTCTAAGGTTGTTAAAGGTTCTTTGCTCTGTTTCTATATTGTCTTAGGACATCTTTCTGAGACAGACAGGGGTCTGGAGCACAGAGTCTTCCTCTCTAGGGACATATATTACACCTGAACTTGTAATGCTTCCCCTCCCCCTCTACCAGCCCAAAGATTCTTTATTTGGTCTGAGATCAGGCAAGCCTCTCTTACCCATGTAGGGAGGAAAAAATCTTTTTTCTCTCCCCTCCTAATTCAGTTGCTGGAGCCATGAAAATTAAACTGACAGAAGACAGGTTAATAGAAGAAAAAATCAGAGTTTATTTATATATGCAATGCAAACACATGCAGGGAACTCAGTGATAAGAAACTCAAAGGAAAGGTTAGAATTCGGGGCTTATATGGTTACCATCTTAGTAGGTAAAGGGGAGTGGGGAGGAAGGCACTGACAGGAAAATAAATGACTTTTTGAAAAGATAAAACTTTTTTGGGTTTTCAGGAAATAAAGTTGTATTAATGTTTGTCTATACAGGTATGAGTGATCTTTCTAGCTCCTTCAGGGCCATAAAATTTCCCTGGACAAGGAATTTGAGGTAGATTTTATTCATGTTCTCCCTTCTGGGAGTAGCTCTGCCCTGAAAAGGAATTCGTGGCAGCTTTATTTCCTAGATGTTGTAGCTTTTAGTATCAAGGGAAGCTCCAAGAAGGCTATTTTTCCGCATATGTTGAATCTCAAATGTCTTCAGTTTAAAATAATCTTTATATCAAGTGGCCTATTTTGGGGTGGCATATTCTGATCCCTTTCAGATATTCTTATAAATCTATTGTTCTTGTGTTGAGTTCTCTCTGGGGGCTAGATTTTGAGACTCAAAAGTCTAGAACTAACTTCTTTTTCTTCTGCTTTTTCCTAGGTGAACTTTTCCTGAAGCAACAAATGTCAAACAGCCCAGCTGACTAACTGTGGGAAGGACCAAATAATGCAAGGACAGGGTAAAATATTGGTTAATATTTCAAAAACTTATTCTGCCATACATACGCTGTATCATTTCATCTTCTCAACAACTCTCAGAGGAAGATTTGATTGTCTCTGTTTTACAGTTGAGGAAACACGGAGAGAGGTTAGGACTACACAGCTAGAAGCAAAATTTGAATCCATAGCTACCTGATTCTAGAACCCTAGCCTTGCCATCTCACCATACACTATCTATAGGCATTTGTAAGTGTAACCTGAGTGTTCCAGTCCTTATCAACCTGTGGGTGGAAATGAACTCACATTAGCACTTACCCAATGTTTTGCTGGTAGGTCACCCCTCATTTATTCACACAGAACCTCAGCCTCCAAACTTGTCTTCCAAGGAGATTCTTATACTGGGGGTGCCAAAAAAATGTATACACATGACTTGTATTCATCTTTTGTTATTGGTATATATTATTAAAATTTTAATATAGTTTTTGCCTTTCCTAAAATGTGTATATGTTTTTTTTTTGCATCCTCCGTAGATGTTCAAGAACAAGTTCTCTTGTCTCTTCCCCTTGGCAAGAATGGATGTGAAAATGATACTCATGCTGCCTGTTGTACCATGAATGATAAAGTTCCTTTTTCTGACCCAGGAATCTCAGGTCTTCTGCCAGCATCCATGGAACAAAAATAGGCTAACTTCCAAGCCTGTAAGTAGAGTAAAATCAAATCCTAGACCTGACAGCGGGCACAGGCTCGAGGTCAGGAGCTATGTGGTGGCAACCACATGAAGCTGTTCAGAGCCCAGGCAGAACTGGTTGCTGTAGCAGTGGCTGGAATAAGAGGCAGGTAAAACCAAGGGAATCCACAGAGGTGAAGAGATGTTTCTGTCTCCCCAAACCTTGTAAAGCCACACTCCCTACTCACTCTCAACTGAGAATGGGAAAACGAGTCATGAGGAAAGAACTTCCTTGACCTGTGGCCACTGAACCCGCAAATCTACACGAAACTCCACTCATCCTGTTCCCTCTTTCCCTCTCACAACAGAAAAGCCATCTTTCCTACTATGTAAGACCTATCCCTTCTTTTGCTTGGGTGTGAGTATGAAAACGTTCCTTCTCCACTGGACCCTCTCTACTGACACTTAAACATGCCCAGGCTTTCTCCCCTTCCCACAATAGCTACACCCTAATCTCTCTCTACCTCCCTTCAAAACCAAACTTTTCTACATTGTTGCTTATACAACCATCTCCAAGGTTTTCCCTCCCACTCACTTCAGAACCCACTTCAATCTGCTTTTTGCTCACACTGCACCCAATCCACTTTTACTGGGGTCACCTGAGACCTCAAGTTGCTACCATATTTCCCCATGTATAAGATGCACCCTTTTCCGAAAAATTTGGGGTCTAAAAACTGGGTGCGTCTTATACAGTGGTTGTATGAGCGCAAAAACAAGCGCGAAAAAAGCGGGAAATGCAAGTAAAAAAAAATCTACAACCACTGTATAAGACGCACACAATTTTTAGACCCCAAATTTTTCGGAAAAGTGTGCGTCTTATACATGGGGAAATATGATAATTCCTATAGACATTTTTCAGTCTTTATCTCAACTGACTTTTCAATAGAATTTGGCATTTGCTTACTCCCTCCTGTTTAGAAATAGCACTGGGCTTCCATGGTACCACACCTGCTGATTTTCCTCCTATCTCTCTGGCGTTTCTTCTCCTTCCCTGTAGCATATTCTTCTCTATCTACCATTCACTGTGTCTGCAAGCTTGCCCAGACCCATCTCTCTTTTCCTCTCTAAGATAGGAAATCTTACCCTCTCTCAGCTTTAGTCACCAGATATAAATATGATTTATAATTTCAGGTTTTAGAGAAATACATTTAATCCCTATATTTATTTTATATAATTTATATTTAACAAAGCAGCACATTTTGCTTGAAAGAACATGGGCCTTAGACTCCAGTCTTGATTCAAATCCACTTACTGTCAGAATCCCCTTAGGGAGTATCTACTACACTGGTCTCAGGTTCTTCCTCTTATAAAATGGGGTATACCGTCTCCTTATTAGGTGTCTAGAACTGCACCCAATCTCTTTTTTTTTCTTTATAAATCATATCCTGGCTTATTTCCTTTTTGAATAGAATAATGGGTCTGAATTTTTTTTTTCCTGGGTATTTATCCAAAGAAACTGAGTTCATTCTTTAGAGTCATATAGCCCTGTGTTCAAATCCTGACTCTGCCTCATTCTTGCTATCTGACCTTGAGAAAATTACTGAATCTCTTTGAGTTTCAGTTTCCTTCATGTATAAAATAGGTGTAATAATAGTGTCTACCTCATCGAGTTGTTGAAAGGATTAAATGAGATGTTAAGCACATAGCATAGTGCCTAGCCCACAGTTTTTGATAAACGTTAACCCTTGGCAATATTATCATCTCATACCTTTAGGCAGTCATATTTAAGTTTTGATTAGTTGGAACTTTAGAGTTGTCCCCAAACAAGACCTAATTTAGAGCAGATGAATGAAATTGAATAGCTTGAGGCTCTTGACACATTTTACCAAGGTTAGTGTCAGAATTAGAGCCCTAAGTGATTCATAAGAGCATCTTAATCCCAAACCCAGGCATTTACTAAGATCTACAGACAGGAAGAAGTAGGAGAAGCACACATATAGCTCAGGTTCAATTCTCTTAGCACCTTAAGATTACAAACTTTTAAAAACATACCAGAACAAATATATGAAACTAGCATAATAACTTGAGCAAACCATGGAGGTTTGTCTTTTTTTTTTCTCCCTGTTAAGTATTTTTCTCATGGTTCGGGGAGCTCTTGAGACACAGGGGAGCAAGTAGGCAGTGGTCTCGTGATATGGGAACTATGCAAAGGATTGTTGAGTGACCTATGGGAACCAAAAGGCATAGGTGACAGATTTCATGGAATAATTTTTAGAAAATCAACTTTTTGAGGTATAATTTACATAAAATAAAAATGCATCTAATTTAAATGTACTGTTCAATAAGTTTTCAAGATATGGAACATTTCCATGTCTTTTAATATGTTATGCTTTGCCGTCTAGCTAACAGTACCAGTCAGGGGCCTGGTAAAAAATAGATGGCCCAGTTAAACTGGATAATTTGAGAAGAGGGATTATTTACAAAGGCATGGGCATGGTGTAGGGAAAGCACAAGATGGTTCTGTGTAGCAATGCCAGAGAGCTGTTACCACTTCTAGATCAGAGGGGTGGAGAGGAGGAAGCAGTTACCAGAACCTGGAAAGAGAGCCTGTGTGGAGAACACTACCTTACAGGAGATATGACTTTCAGTTGGGGGCATAGCCAGCCAGCTAGACTTGGATCATCCTGCAGAGGAGTCAAGGGGATAAACACTTCAATCTACTCTCCTCTCTAATTTCCTGCTAGGGCTCCTTTGGGCAGAATTCAACTAGACGGGAGCCTTGATTTAGTCCTTACAGGAGGGTATCCTCTTGGTTCAGCTTTCATAGTTTTGGTTGCTTTTGCTATTATGCAATATTAAAATTGCCACTGCTTACCCCCTACAGACATAAGTCTTAGGTAATTAGGCCTTTTATCTAATTTTTAGTTTCTGACCTGTTCTTGTCGGCACAAAGGCATTTTTTCTTCTAAAAATAAACCAAATTCATGTAATTTTAGTTTTATACAAAGTAAAAGCTTTAACTGTAAGTTTCTAAGCATTTACCCGTAGAAGGAATCAAGTAAATTTGTTTGTTTGTTCACAAGGTGCTTTTCCAAGCAATCATTCTTAAGATCCTGAGATTTTTTAACATAGTTTTCAATCCAATCAATTTAGAACACAGTTGTATAAATTACAGCACTTCAAGCTCTTTGGCAGTGGAAAGATTCTCTTACATGTTAAAACCAAATTAGTATTGTCTCAGTGTCTCTTGCTAAAATTATTACACAATTCCTGTGTCATCTTTCTCTTTTATAGCAATCTAGGCTTACTCTGGAGTTACTTCATTATGATCTATTTCAATTACTCAAATACCCTCCTGTAAATCTTATCCTGGTGTTCTATTATTTCTGGGATGTACCCTCCTAGGAGCTCTGGGGATTTAGTGATGATACCTGAAATTTCAGAAAGGGGTTTTTGTCATCCCTGTTGGTGGGGAATTGGAAAGCTTGTAGGGACTCAGGACAAAGGTGGCTTTAGGTGATTGTTCGTCTGCGTATGGGGTGGCAAACACAAGCCTGAATCATCAGCTCTGATCAAGATGGGGACACTAGGGTATAATCAGGGCAAAAGAAACTGAACAATTGGGAGGGCTTTCTGCAGGTACTTGGGAAGGTTCTCGACAATTTTCTCCCATAGATCCTTAATGAGATTTTCTCTCTCCTTGACATTTGTGTTTAAGCACCATTTTCCCACACACATTACTCCATCTTGTCAGAATAGCTTTCCAGGTTTTTGCCTTAGAAATTTCAAGACATCTTAGTCCTAGAGTACATGAAAGGAAAACCTCCCTGGTGTGTTTCTCCCCCTACCCTGCTTGGTCTCTCAGGTCCAAGCCTGCCATTGTAAACTCTGCTGTGATAAAAAAAAAAAAAAAACACTTTCCCAGACTCTCCCAGACTCCTTTGTCAGCAAGCTTCCTATGAATTTCTAATAAGAGGCACTAGGAGGAAAAGGGGAAAAGCTATTTTTTTTTTCTATTCCTGTCAGTTGCTCCAGTAGTGGCAGTTGACTTCAGCTTCCAAATTCCTTCAACTCTTCTGGAACTAGATTCACTAGGACCTTTCATAGCACCAGCAGAACCTGGGAGGTGCTTCCTTTTCACAGGTCTGAACACCAGGTCTGAACCCCACCTCCTGAGCTCCTCATTCTAGTAACCAAAACCCTTCCCATCTGTTTCCCAGCTTTGAGGGTGGTAGCCACTTCCTCAGTTATCATCTTTGGGTTATCGCCATGTTCCTTTTTGCTCCAACACCTGTCTAACCACTTCCTTATAGTACTGCATACCCTCTGCTGAAATACCTATTGTGGTTTTTGTTTTCTTAACTGGACCCCAATCAGTATACCCAGTATAATCTACGTTTGTCTAGAATAAACTGAGCAAGGAGTGGGGTTCTCATCCTGATCCTGGGAATCAATAGTCCATGGTCAGCCAGTCTAACCTGCAGTAAAAAACAGACACCCCCAAACTTTTTCTGGATGATCCCCAACTGAAAGAAAGCCTTGTGAACTGAATAGTTTCAGGAATAGAGCCTAACTGCGGCAGCCTAGGAGCATAAAAGCCAAGTTAAAGAGAAATATGAAGTAAAATGTAAAGAGAAGGGTTCCCTCAGTTGAACTCAGGGTCCAGGTTGCTTCAAGTCCTATCAAGACAAGGTAAAATATTCTGGAAAAAAAAATCAGACTCAAACTTTAAAGTCGTGATTATTAAGATCTTTAGACCAGAGTAAGTAAACATACAGCAATGGCTCAAGTCCCCGGTCTCTTTAATATGTTCTTAGTGTTTTACACACCTTTATGCATACCAAATGTGTAGAACTAATATAGAAATTTGAAAAAAAAATTTTTTTTTGAGGAAGCCCCGAAGTATTTCTGGGACTTGGTTTCCTCGGGGGGCTGAGACACAGGGAGCTGTGGACACATCTGGCAAGGGAGATGTGTGGAGTCTTCATCAGTAGACAGAAGATGATTGCAATTTATTTGTGCCACACCTGGAGACGTACGGGAGCACGAAGCACTGGATGAAGTGAGGCACTTCCAAAAGTGGGACTGGCAGAGCAGAGGGGTAGAGACTAGCCAGGGAGAAGGAATGACCACTTATTAAGGCTTTTTTTGAGTCAGGGCCTATGCCAGGTACTTCATATATATTACTTAACTCTTGATAGCAACTCTGTTGGTTACATTATGATTTCCATTGAGAAATTAAAAGCCATTTAAAGCTATTCTTAGCTTATAGGCCCCACAATAATAGGTGGCATACAGATTTGGCCCCTGGAATGTAGTTTGCAGACCCCTGTTCTAGGGCTTTCAGTTGAGACCCTGTTGGGGGAACAGGCTTCCTTCCCTCGATAGGTCCTGAACTTTATTCTTTTGTCTTATCAACACTGTGAGCCTGGTAACAACTCTCTTTGCTTTTCAGGGGTTTTCAGCCTTTTTAAAAAAATATTTTATTGGGGAATTGGGGGAGGTAACAGCGTTGGGGAATAAAGGGAAGGGGAACAGACAAGTTGCTGTCCTTTTGTTCTTCAGTCTAGTTGTGGACAGTCTAGACGTCATTTCACTGGCCCATGTTGGTATTGTGATCATTGCTCTCTTCCCAGCTGAAGCAGACTGGTTGCCAGCCATTGGATGGCCACTCACAGAGGCCTACTGCAGCCTACGCTGTCGCCGGCGACTCACAGCAGCCCAGCTCGAGATCGAGCTGTTGTTCACCGTCTTAGCTGTAGAGGGAGCAGCGTCACTGGCCCATGTGGGATCTGAACCGGCGGCCCTGCTGCTCAGAGCTGGCACTCCCAAGCCAACTCTTACCCAACGAGCCACTTGTCCGGCCCGGTTTTCAGCCTTTTTAAATTTTGCCCTAAGGACTTTCAAAACTGCAATTATCCTGACAGGAAAACCAGCCTCCTGTTCTCATGACGCTCAAGTCTCTAATATTGTCACTCAGGTTCATAAGATGGACAAGAACTCTGCTCGTTTCTCTGTTCACCAGCAGCAGCCCTGTTTCTCATCCTGCATTCAGAATAGGCACATGCTACCAGCAAAATGTGTTTGCAAACCTCAGTTTACCTCTCTTAAATCTCTCCTCTCTAGAATCTTAGCTCCTAAACTAGTCCTCATTGTTTCAGTAGCTCTCTGATGCATTTAAGTAGACAATTTTACATTTTTATCTGGTTATTTCATTGTTCTCAGCAGTATGTTGCAATGCTACCTGGAAAGCATAAATTTTGCTTTCAAATAATTTTGAAATAGTACATTAAAGCTAAATAAATTCAAATTCACTCAATACTATTTCAAAAAATTCACAATGCTTTTTTTATGCTGAAAATAAAAAATTTCCTGAATTATGATTCTTAAAATTGAAAGACAAAAAGGACCATCTAGAATGGTGCACACTGAGATGTATAAGCTTCCTTTATTTTGCAATATTTTAAGAGCATTAAATTTTTTTTGCCGAGATGATAAATTCAGTATGACTGAAAATTCAAAAAGTATAAAAGAACATATAGTGGAGTCGTTCTTTCACTATATCTCACAGCCACCTACTTTCTCTCCTTGCCAACATTTATTGTTTCTCTTTCTAGACATTTTATGCAAATACATGTTTTCCCTTTTTAGACAAATAATTGCACAGTATACCATTCTACATCTTGTATTTTTATTTAACTCTATATCTTATAGTTCTTTTCATCTGTGTAAAGTGGTGGGGTTTTTTAAACTTCTATATATAGTATTCCATTGTACCTTCATTTATTGTCTATTAATGCGACATTAAGTTTATTTCTAAGTTTGTTATTACGAACAACGCCATACAAAAAATGTTTTGTACACGTCATTCTACACACATGTGAAGACAGCTTTAAGAAATTTCTAGAGATAGAATTGCCAAGTTTACCTCCAAAGGGATTTAAATGTTTCTATGCATACCATGCAACATAAAAGAATGCTTGTCCTCACACTCTTGCCAAGATTTAAAAAAAACCCACACATACATACACAAAAACAAACAAAAAAGCACCTGTGTCTTTACTAATCTGAAGGGTGGGAAATATATTAGCATTGGTATAAGCGATATTAAGCATCTTTTCACGTATTTAAGAGCCATTTACATTTCCTTTCCTGGGAACTGTTTGAGAACATAAACTTTTCTAATTTTCCTTTTGGGTTGTTAGTCTTTTTCTTAATGGCTGGCAAACACTTTACATGAAGGAAATTAGCTCTTTGTGATGAAGTGTGTCTATTTTCTTCCTCCCGTTTGCCATGTCTTCCAGTTTTCCTTTATAGTTTTTGTTATACAGAACTTTTTATTTTTATGTAGTTAATTTTTATTTTTTCAAATTGTGGTAAAAAACATAATAGTCCACTTTTTCAATTATTTATTTTTAAAAAATTTTATTGGGGAACAGCCACGGTCATTGGTTACACATTGCTTTCATGCTACAATGGCATAGTTGACTCTTTTAGGGACAGCGCAGCTCACAGTGGTCCATGCAGGAATCGAACCAGCAACCTTGGTGTTATCAGCACCACGCTCTAACCAACTGAGCTAACCGGTTACCCCATTTTTATTTTTAATATTTTTATTTTCAGATTCTCAACCTCTGCAGTCCCAATACTCCCTGAGAAATTAAACACTTATATACCTTCCACAAAATGAGAGGACAAAGTAGCAATACATTGTAATGACTAACACAAATCATTTATTAGTTTCTAACAAAAAAGCACACATGGTACGACTATCAGAAAGACTAATAGAGAAATTGAAATTTATCTTAAAACCAGCTTTAGTCAGGAAGACTTCTTCACAGGCAAGTTAAGTGGTTAAGTATATAAATCCTAACTACATTACATGATTTCCCCCCCTTTTTGGTCATGGACTATTCCAGCATGATTTAATTACATAACTTTTAACTTGAGGAGTTCCAACAATGTCTACCCTAAAATTAAAGTGAAATTGCTCTTAGAAAAATATCAGTTTTATGAGAAGGTAGATTTTAGTCTATTTTACACAAACTTGGTTAGTTTCTGACTGCACTTAATTTCAGTTCAATCTTTACTCAGAGGACACTTTATTTTGAGAAAGGGCAAACTAAATTTTAAATTAGCATTAGAGAGTTCTACCAATAATTACCCACTCAATATTTAAATATATGCCATCAAGTATACAAAAATTAACAGAATTTCAGTTATAAAATTTGGAGGAAAAAATATTGACAAATTTAAGCTAGAATTAGCTCTAGGACATTTTATCGTATTTTCACCTTAAAAGGATGGGAAGGTAATTAAGACATCAGCAGAAATGCTGTTAAAACTGTTGTTTGTGTGCTCCAAGCTGTTCATATTAATGAAACAAAGATTAATAGTCTCTAAGTTAAATTTCACAAAATGAAATCATTACTTCTGATTTAACTTTGAGGGGTAACAGAAGGCAAAACCCAAGCATCATACTTTCTATTTCTGTCCATAAACACAAATAGAAGTCACTACCAATACAAATGATAATATAAGGAAGTAAAAGTATGGTTATTTATGTAGGATATTGTGATATAAACCTACAGTAAATTCCCTTTTATTTCCCCTAGAATAGCAGATTAATAGAAATTTCCAAAATTTCAGGTAATTTAGTAGCTAATTTTGATTTTGACACCAGATACTATGGTGTGAAAAGCTATAAAACCCAAATGCTTCATGTCATTTAGCAAAAAAAGGGCAAGGGAGAATGAGTGCTCTGCCAAACTATACCTGCTAACTCCATCCTGGACCCAGTTTCTGATCACCCACTCAGTTCCAGGGCTTCTAAGTTATTGGTCTGCTCCATTCAGCCTCATTCCAACTCTTATCTCCTTTTGCATCAAGAGTCTAGTTTCCTAATTTAACCCTAATTTTCCAGGAAACTCTAATTTTTCAGATTTCACGTTGATCTCGACCTATTTTTAAAAAGATGCTATAATGCTTAAAATAATTTTAAAAATGGAAATTAGATTACTTTAGTGTTATGGAAGATGAATTTCAAGTACTCCACACAGTATATGGCAAAGTAGCAAGAAAACTTAGATTTGAAACCTGAATTCCTTAACTATATATAATTATAATCTTGCTTTGTTTACTAGTTAGGACAAAAAGGTGAGCAAAGGCCATAAAATGCATTTTTTGGGGAAAAGAGACTGGCACCTGAAGATTTCTTGGGAGTTGGCCCAGGCACTTTTATATCAGTTAAGTATAAGGATTGCCAAACTTATCACATCACAGTTATTAATAAAGGATCGTGACTCAAGCTTATCACTGAGTGTGACAGAAACACAGTTGCATATTCATGCCACCCTTGTAATCACATCATCCTTTAGTTAAGGACAATGAGTATGCCCACAGAGCAGAATTAATGAAAACTTTAGAGTCTATGGTAAAAAAGAAAGCTTCACAATCCAGATTTACTAGATTATAAAACGCTCCCTTTGTCTATGCATTACTTTGAGTATTTCTGAAACATCTGGAAAATGCTTTTCTGTGACTTACTAGGCTGCTGGGAACGAGCACTTTTATCTCTGGTAGAATTCGGCATCTTTCTTCCATTAACACTAACTGAACGTGTCAACTGGGTCTTAAAAGAAGGTTGCCAATCTTCATTTTTTGAGCTTCTCTGACATTTTGAATGCTCTGTATCATTTTGTCCTTTTAAGTTCCTATCTTTGGAATTCTTCCTCTGTCCATTTAGCAATTTGTCTGGAGGTGAGGACATAGTTCGTAACTGATACCCATTTGGGGATCCTTTTTGCCGGTTTGGCTTCATTTGTTCTTTATCCACCTCTTTTTGAAGCTGTAATGCTAATAACCTGTCCTGTTCTTCTTGTTTATGTCTCTCAAGAAGTAGATGTTCCAAATCTAACAATTTTTGGGTAAAGTTGATTTCTGCTTCCTCTTGGTCTGAGGAAGCTTTGGGGGATGCTTTCCTTCTTTTTGCAGAAAAGCATGGATCTCTGACTACTTCAGAGGATGATTCCTGGTTTTTTCTTTTGGAAATATCTTCTTTACTGATCAGTAGATGAGACTCTTCATTTTCTGTCTCAACTGTGTTATTTCCAATTATCTGTGTCATATCTGATATAGTGCTCCCACTCTCTGTTTTGCCACAAGGCTTAAATGTAGCTTCTCTAGAGTAGTGAACTCTGGCATTAGGTCCCTCATGATTTATGTCACATAACTCGTTATCATGACTGCTTGGTCTCATTTTGACTTCTCCTTCAAGGCACATTTCTGTACCATGGACACATAACGGAGGCATAGGTGATTCTACTGAAGACTTTGCACCTTGTTCTTGAATTTCTAGGCATATTTGCGGAGAAAGTGTTGGCATATCTTCATCAATTTCTGTGTCTTGCCACATGGGGCTCTTTATAGCACTACTGTAAATTTCCTGTAGAAAACAGAAAAAGACTGAGTGAACCTGGGGTACACATCAAGTCATAACCTGTAAGTCTCACTTATACCATAGATGAGCTGTCACTATTAGGTAGTTATTTATTAATTACTACTACTACTACTACTACTACTACTACTACTACTACTACTAAGGTATATTCTTAATAGTATTTCCATTCTATGTGCCCATTTTTTATTTTAACTTTATTGGGGAACAGAGTGTTTTTCTGAGGACCCATCACTTCCAAGTCAAGTTGTTGTCCTTCAATCTTATTTGTGGAGGGCACAGCTCAGCATCCCTTGCTGAGATGAACCGGCAATCTTGTTGTTAAGAGCACGTGCTCTAACCAACTGAGCCATCTGGCTGCCCACTGGCAGCTCAGCTCAAGTCGTTGTCTTCAATCTAGTTGTGGAGGGCACAGCTCACTGGCCCATGTGGGAATCGAACCAGCAACACTGTTGCTCAGAGCTTGCGCTCTAATCAACTGAGCCACCTGGCCACCCGCTATGTGCCCATTTAGATTAAGGCATTCCTTCATTTCTACTTCCACGAAAACCTACAGATTAAAACCCACAAACCAGATTCTATATTATGGCCAATAGCTGGCACCATGACCTGACCTCTTTTTCACCTTATAAACTTCTACTACCCTGGGGTTTTAAACCCCTTTTTGTACCACAAATTCTCCTCCTTTTGGAATTTTGGTGAAGCTTACAGACCTCTTCTGAGAATAATATTTTAAAATATAAATACACAGGATCACAATTTATATTGCAACACAATTACTAAAATGTTAAAAATTATGATATAATGTATATCTATTAAGATCTGATGGCAAGCCTAACAACTTGTAATATTAAAATAGGAATGAGTATAAATGATATTTCAAGAGATGTGCAACAAATGTGATAAAAACCCACCCTTTTTATTGATGACAAAGTCAAAAGTTGTTGTCTACATTCATAATTAAAGGAAACACTAAAATGAGAGGTCAGGCAAAAGTAAAGATAAACTTTTTCTTCCATGTAAATTCCTATGTATTCTCTGGATTCTACCCATAAACCTTGGGTTGAGACCCTTGCTTTAGCCAGTATACTTTTCACTTATAGATCTTAGGGAAGTCAAGACTTAGGATTAGTTTTGACCATGGGGAAAAACCTTAAGAAGAAAGTCTTCAGTGAGAATTTCCTCAGAACAAAAATTATTCTTTGCTGTTGGAGATATTAAGTCTGTTCTTTTACTTTCTTTGCTTTGCATTTATCATTCCTGATAGCATTTCTTTTTTTCTTTTTCTTTGTTTTTCCCTTCCCTCACTGCGGACTCTCGGCTGGCACACGCCCTCCCCACCTGCAGCCACTGCCCCCTGATAGCATTTCTTATGAACCATTGTGGTTTGGATTGGACAAACTCTAGGTTACTATGAATATGAACAATAGGGTAGGAAAAATATCCCAGCCCTTCAATGCCTCTTCCTTCAATCCTCAGTTCCAGTATAAGCAGACTATCTGGACTTGAATCCTCTCTCTACTGCCTCTAAAGGAATGTTGGGCAAGTCTCTTATCTCCATGTGCCTCAATTTTCTCAACTGTAAAATGGGCACAAGAATACCTACATTATAGAGTTGGAGGTTGTGATGAAGATTTAAAGAAAATACATTATCTGGCACATAGCAAATATCCATTAAATATTAAGTGCTATAAAAACCACCTAGCTGAATTGAAAAAAATTAGGAACCTGTTAGTAAAGGGTTAACAAAACTTCTTCTATGTAGGAAACAGACCTTGGTGACAACTCACCTTTCCTAGATCTGGAAACCTGATAAAGGTGAAATGTCACCTGTGTTAGTTACTAGGCCATATACATTGCTTATGGTAAAAAATGACTTATTGGTGAACTGCATCTGTACTAGGAGAAGTAAGAGTGATCTATGAACACCTGGCAGGAAGTCAAAGCTTGGGGCTTCTGTAAGTGACTTATAACTAACTCTTCTGACCAGATATGTTCTTTACTAGGACCCCTAGAAGTTACATCCATGGGTTGTTACAATAAATAATTCAGTCATATGGGGCCTGGGGCTTCTTTGTGGTATCATTTCCAGGCTATCACTTAGGAGCTCTGCAGTGAGGACTCTTACTGAACGATATGCCTGATATTGCCCTTACTAGCATGCTTTGTTTCCCATCCTATAATCTTTTAAGTGAAGCTGGTACCAGAGATAGCCTATCAGTTTTGTGAGTTTGGTTATCTGGATCAGGGATCCACAAACTATGGCCCATGGCCCAACTTCGGCCTGCTGTTTCTGTAAATAGTTTTACCGGAACAAAGACAAGCTCATTTGTTTATATACTGTCGATGGATGCTTTCACATGACAACATTATGTGACTGAGACCATATGGGCCTCAAAGTCTACAATATTTACTATCTGGCCCTTTAGAGAAAAAGCTTGCTGACTTCTAGTCCAGGTAAGCCTAAGTAAGATGACTAAGAAAGGGTGTCCCATATACTACAGTGACTTAAAAAAAAAGTCAGGAACCTACAAGTATTAGCAACCTATACCACTAGTAAACGTGCTAAACTAAGAACATCTTTAGCATCCACATACCTTAGACATGGAGTTTTTGTTGCCTTCTTGTACAATTTCAGGCTGTGATGCTGACCCAAACTGCGATTTAGGAGACAAATACCTTGAAAAAAAAAAAAGTGTACCAAAGTTTGAATGCTTTGAAAGACTAGTGGTATATACCCAATAAAATAAAGCCAGATTAACTATTTATACTGAAGCTTGTCTGGTTTGCGGCTTTGCTGATTTATCAGAAAAAGCATATTCTATCTCCTTGTCTTAGATGTTTTGGTGTAACTCCAGAGCCAAACTTAAAAGGCCAACTATTGATATTTTAGTGTAAAACAGCAGAAAAGGAAGTAAAAGTCAAATCTAAACATTTCTTAATTCTCAAAAAAGTGAAAAAAGGTAGCATCAAAACAACTACAACTACAGAGTCTTACCAGAAGTGGTAATGGAAATGACATTTTAAAGCAGGAGAAAGGACATGTTAGGTTTTGTTTTTGTTTGATGCCAGAAATTCTACATTTTTTATCTCTACTATTAGGGAAAGTCCATGATTAGATTCTTTACCATTTTGGTATAGAGATTTTTGTTCTATACATATTTCATATTAACTATCTGCTTAGAGACAAACAGACATAGCATAAGAGCATATCTCTAAATTTCTAAGTATTTTTAATAGGCTGACACTGAAAATATAAAGCTTGTAATGTAATGGAAAATGCTGTAAAAGAAATGAGAAGAAAAGGACAGGTTATGAGATGGTAGGTGTATTTTAAAAATAGTAAAAAATCTAAATGTACATATAAGTATGCTTAAAAATGGCAGAAATCTCCCAAATGTTGGCTGTCTTTAAGTGGTGGTAACTTTGGGTGATTGTTTCAAAGAGCAGCTAGCTTTTATAATTAAAGAAAAATGAAAAAAATGTCTGAATGCAAGTAAAATATAAAACTAAATTCCATTGTGCCCAAAGCACCAACGAGAGTAGTATATGGAACAATAAAATAAAATCTAGACAAAGATCTCATATAAAGAACAAATGAATATCCCTCATATTGTAGATAACCTAGAGTATCTAACCCACATGTTTAGTTACATCAACCTAAACAGTCTGCAAACTTTTGAGAACAAGAACCACTTTTTCAGCTGATTAAAAAAACAGGACTCCAGGTTTAGTCTCATTTTGTTTCCCAAAGCTGATGAATCCCTTCTGCAAAAGTTACCCAGTATATTAGTACCAAGATAGAATTATTACAGCATAATAGTTGTCCTGAAATCCATAAGCAGAGAACAAAACAAAATGTGATCAGATACTTACCCAACATAATCAGTGAAGATTTATGAACTCTCCTGGATAGTCTTTATTATTTATAATAACCAAGTAATATATGAATACATGCTCATTCTAAAAAACTAAACAGAAATGTAGGACATATATATATCATCATCCCTTTCCATTCCTATTTACTTCCTCAGATGTAACCAATTTTTAAAAAATATATATGGTTTCTATATAGTATATACTATCTTTTTTTAAGAGAAATCATATTTTTCTGTGATTTCATTTTTTCATTTATGTCTGAAAATATCTTTCTAGGGCCGGCCAAGTGGCTCAGTTGGTTAAGAGCTCGCTCAAGAGTTTGAGCTCTGAGCAACAGGATCGCCGGTTCCATTACTGGCCCGAGCTTAGCTGCTGCTGAGCTGCCAACAGGTGGCAGGATGGCTCAGCTAAAAAAAAAAAAAAAATCTTTCTAATAGAGTATATATTGGTCTACCTCATGAAAACAAACAGTTTACAAGAGAATAGTTACAAAATATATGTAAGAATCACAATACATCATGGTTACAGGGAGGGGATACTGACTGGGAAAGGGCACGAGTGAACTTTTTGGAAATATTCTATCTTAATCTGGAGGATGGTTTATATAAATGTAAAAATGTAAAAAGTATACTTAAGATTAATGCACTTCAATGTATGTATGTTATACTTTAAAAAATAGTTTTAAACATTTACATTATCACGAAAACCCTTATACTTACCACCTGGTTTAAAGGGGGAAAAAAAAATCATTGATTTTAAAATCCCTTATGGGGCCTCCCAGTTGTCCCCCACCTTAGAGATGATCACTATCCTGAGTTATTTCTCTCTTGTTTTTAAGACGTTTAATCACACACCTATACACCTAAACACCTTATCTCTTAGTACTGCATGATTTTGAAACTTATGTATATGGAATCATACTACATGTATTCTTCCACAACTTGTTTTCTTCACCCGTTTTCCTGAATCATGCATGTTTTCCTTAGCTAGAATTCATTTTCACTGCTGGATAATATTCCATTCTACTTTTGGAATATGAGTGCTTCTAGCTCTTTACTGTTACAAATAGTATTGCTGGAAACATTCCTGCACTTGTCTTCTGGGGTTTCTTTAGAGTCTATGCTGCAAAGTTATAGTGTCAAGCTTTTACGCTCTCCCCAAGCATATTAAGTGCATCTTACCCTCTACAACACTTGATATAGTCAGACAGTTAAATTTTTCCAGTAGGGTGAATATGAAATGTTAACTTCACTGTCATTTTGTTGTTTTTATTGAGGTATAATTGACATACAACACTGTGTTTCAGGTGTACAATATGATTCAATATTTGTATATAATAAAAAATGACCTCACTGTAATTTTAATTTCCATAAAATTAAATAAAAATCACAGTGCTTTTTAGAACTTAGTCTCTGAAATGTACAACGTTCCTTCTGGTAATTCTGTTTGTATACTTAAGTCCAGCCCACATTCAAGGGGAGGGAAATTAGGCTCCACCTTTTGAAGAGAGGAATATCCAAGAATTTGTGGACATATTTTAAGAACACCAAAGCTAGCATAAAAGCTCCATAAACTGTGGTGTGTTTCTAAGCTATCTACTATCACTTTGCCTCAATCATTTTGTCTATCCCTTTGCAATACATGTTTACTCACTATAAATTTGAAGCCATAAAAAAGGATAAAATCTTGCCATTTGTGACAACATGGATGAACCTCGAGGGCATTATGCTAAATGAAATAAGTCACAGAAAGACAAATACCATATGATCTCTCTCACATGTGGAATCTGGTTAAAAAAAAAAAGGAGCTCATACTTGTAGATACAGAGAACAGACTGGTGGTTGCTAAGGTGGGGATGGGGAGATATGTGAGAGAAATGGGTGAACTGTTTTTTATTTTGTTTTTTTTTTAGTGTAAGTACATTTTAAGGAAAGACTGTTTAACCAATGACTTACTTAGTAGTTTTCCTTAATTTTCAAACACTTTTGTGATCTTCTTGTTAATCATTTTAAATTTGAGGTGAAATTCGTATCACATAAAATTAACCATTTTAAAGTGCACAATTTAGTGGCATTTACTACATTCGTAAAATTGTGCAACCATCACCTCTAGTTCCAAAACATTTTCATCATCCCCAAAGGAGACCCTGTATATATTAAGCAGTTACTCCCCATCCCTACCTCTCCCCAGCCACTGGCAACTACTAATCTGCTTTCTGTTTCTATAGATTTACCTATTCTAGCTATTTCATATAAATTAAATCATATAATACATAACCCGTTGTGTCTGGCTTCTTTCACTTAGCATGTTTCTGAGGTTCATCCATATTACAGCATGTATTAGCATGACATTCCTTTTTAGGACTGAATAATATTCCAATGTATGGATATACATTTTATTTATCCATTCATCCCTCAATGAATATTTGGGTTGTTTCTTCCTTTTGGCTATTTGATGTGCTGACACAAACATTTGTGTACAAGTATTTGTTTGAATACCTGTTTTCAGTTCTTTTGCGTATACACCTAGGAGTGTTTAACTTTCTGAGTAACTGCCAAACTGTTTTCCACAGAGGCCACACACTTGTACAGTCCCACCAGCAATGCCCGAGATTCCAGTTTTTTCACATCCTTGCTAACATTTGTTATTTTTCCCTTTTTTTGGATTATAGACATCCTAGTGGGTGTGAAGTGGTATCTTGTGGTTTTTACATTTCACTAACGACTAATGATGTTGAGCATCTTTTAATGTACATATTGGCCATTTGTACATCTTTGGAAAAATGTCTATTCAAGTCCTTTGTCCATTTTAAAATTGGGTTGTTTGTCTTTTGTTGTTGAGTTATATAAGAATACTTTATATAGTCTAAAGATTATATTATGTTTTTTAACTTTGTTTTAATTTTAAACCACTAGCTTCTCAATTTCTGCTTTTAAATTCATCAATGTATTAAAATTCAGTTTATCAGATGCAGTCCATTGTATTTCTAGTAATTTATTTTCATGTATTTCAAAATATATATTTAGATACATGAAGATTCATGAGTTATAGCCTTTAAGCAGAATATTGTACTATTATGCAATATCTTTGCTTTTCTCCTTTTAATGGTTTTTCTCTTGATTTCTACTTTGCATAAAAATCAGCATTAACAATATTGGTATTGCCATATCTATTTTTTTCTTTAATAGCAACCACTTCATTTAACTCTACCCTCCCACCCCAAATCTAAGTCTACCCGTCCCAAATCTCCAGCACCCCAAATCCAAAATTTCTATAAATTCTGGAAGGAAGTTACCTGCATATATTTACCCAGTTGAACCAAAAGCCCTTGAATGTTTTTGAAGTCTAGATTATGGTTCTTAAACTTTTCCAACTGTGAATTACCATGGGAAAGCTTATATCCTCATAAAGTCATTAACTCCACTTGCTGGAGGGGCGTTATGGGCAAGCTAAATCATCGCTTCACTGCTAACTACCTGACTCATGCTTTTTGTAGAGACAAAATATAATGCATACACTGAGAAAAGGAGGATGGGTGAATGACCTTGATGCCAAATTGTAAACTCCTACAATGAGGAAGACCTTATATGGGACCAGCTTTTCTCAATTGAATCTAAACCAAGAGAAAAGAAAACCCAACTTGTTAATTTTGAGAAAATGGGAACAACATGGAAATCCTAAGCAATCAAGATATAAAAAGACTTCAACATCTTTGTTCGTGCTAGCCAGGAATCTAAGCTATGTGAGTAGCTCTCTTACTTTCAGTTTACATCAATCTCAAACCATCTGAGGGTTTTCATGCAGTTCATGGACCAAATTTTGACAGTAGACTATGAACAAAAAACACTGGCATACAGTAGGTGGTCAATAAATAATATAAATAATTGATAAAGTCATGTTCACTTACCTCTGAATATCTCCAGTACTTATCCGTTTGTTACTTTTCTTTTGTGACTTGGTTGTGACTGGATCAGATTTTCTGGAATTCACGGGAGAAGCCAAGACACTTCTCTCACAGAAATTGTTCTTTAACAACAGAAAAAGCATAACAGACATTATTAAAAATAATTATATAAAGTAAGCTATTAATTTGAATAATTCAGACTCCACAACAGAATTTTTCAGGAATTATGCTCACATTTATATTCTATCCACTTTGAATAATATTGACCATGTAAAAATTAATATAAACAAGATTAAGTCCATCCAAATTGGTCTAAATTAATTGCATTTTTTTCTACATTATAGAGCACAAAAGCCATGATGATATTAATCTTATTAGCTGATCATTTCTGTTAATTTTTCTAATGAATAGTTTCATATAGATTATAGCGAAAAGTTCAGAGCTATAGATATACCTGGAATAAAAGTTAGTTTTATGTAAAAATAAGTTTAATTTGGGGACTTAAGGGCATACCAATACCATGAATATTTACTTGCTGTACAGTCTCATAAGTTTACTATACTATTGGAAAAATGAATATAAATGGTGGTGGCAGACATTTTGCCTTGAACCACCAAACTTTTCTAAGTAAACCAAAAATTATTCTAAAATATCAATAGATCTACTCTTATAATCCCATGTGAAGACAAGGATTAGAACAGACTCTTAAAAGACAGGTAAAGATTTTTCTCTCTGATATATTTTCTTTCTTATCCCATTTGTTATTATTCTATTGGTCCATGTCTTTTAATTTCCTATTGTGTACTTTTATGAAGCTATTCTACTTAAAATATATATATATTATATATGGGTATACAATTTAATACTTGGGTATAGTATTATGAGTGGTAGGCCTCTCAAAAATGAAAAAAAAAATCCCAATTCTGGACATACTTCATTTTAGCAAGTATATTTTAAGATATTTGTTGTTTGTTTGAAAACAGAGGCTCTCGAACCTGAATGCACATCAGACCTTCCTAGATGCCTCTCGGAAGAGCATGCCCTAAATCCCATCCCCAGAGATTCTGATTCAGTAGATTTAGAACAGGCATGGGAGTTTGTATTTTAAAAGAATCCCAGGTGATTCTGCCAGGTTCTTTCAAATCACTGGGTCTTATTGTATTCTTCGGTCTTAAAGTATGTGGGAGTTTTTTTGTTTGTTTTTTTGGTTTAAGTGTGTTTTTCCAGGACCCATTAGCTCCAAGTCAAGTAGTTGTTTCAATCTAGTTGTGGAGAGCGCAGCTCACAATGGCCCATGTGGGGATCGAACCGGCAACCTTCGTGTTATGAGAACCGCACTCTAACCAACGCCCTTTAAAGTATGTGTTTTTATCATCCATTCTTTTATTCGTTTTCCTCTAGACAATAATTTAACTAAAGCAAGATAATAAAATCCAGGTTTAATACGTTAAGAATTTAATATGCTTCACTTTCTAACATTGATTCTCATCTATACAATGGACTATTATGCCACACTTAAAAAGAATTAGACTACATGTAGCACTACAAAAAAATCTCTAAGATATATCAAGTGAAAAAAGTAAAGGAAAAAACAGTGTGATTGATAAATCCTTTTTAGGTGAATTAAGAAAAATAGTTATAAGACATTGTTAACAGTGCTAAACTTTGGGGAAAGAAACTGATGTAATGGAACAGAATGGGACTGAAGCGGTTGGGGCAGGGCTTTCATTTTCACTGAATAGCTTTCCTACATAATTTGAATTTACTAATAACATAAAAAAGGTTTTTTAAATTATACTGTGATTAGAAAACATATATAACAATATACAAAAGCTACAAAAATATGTAAAAGAGTTTTAAGCAAATGTCAGAAATAGCTTCTAGTTATGGTGAACACTTCTTTAAATCTGAAAACCACCTAGTCAAAGCAATAGGAATGTTAACACTTTCAAAGTTCTCTCCTAAAACTTACAATATTAAAGCATAGCTTTCTTGCCAGTTCTTCATCACTTTTCAGCTGTTCTTCCATCTCTCTTCTCCTTTTCTCGGCTTCTCTTTTTTCCTCCTCTTCCTCCTCTGCCAATAATTTCTGTATGTATACTTCACTGGCTTTGTTTTCTTCTTCCTCATTAGCTCGCCTCTCTGCCTCCGCCTTAATAATGATTAACAGAGAACAATCCTTCTTTGAACTTTTAAGTATAGTTGCAATATCTCTTAGTAAGAACAGTAAAATTTTTAAAAAGAGAGAACAAATTGGCAGGAATTAAAATATCTCAAATGAAGTATAAATTTGGAGAGGAAAATTTCTACAGTATAGTTCAAGAAGCCTCTTTCAGGAAGCTTTCCCCAATTGGCCCAATCAAACCTTAAGCAAACCCTCATCTCTCCTTGCATCACAGTCCTTATCACAGTTTCTACTAAATTGTCACACATTTGTGGACGTGTCTCTAGGTAATCCTTTTCCTTAGTTAACAGAATAGCATGTGCTGACTAAATTAGGTTTAGGTTCCTGAACCAAATCCTAGCAAAGGGAATGTAATGGTAAAAACTGACTTAGACTAATAAGGGTCTATCCCTGAAGTTGGGATGAATCCCCAAACACAGTGAGCAGAAGAAACAACCACAGTGGTTACTATATGATTTACAAATGAGGAAACAAACATAGAAAAGCAAATAACCTTTTTAGATCAGTAAGTGGCAGAATGGCGACTCAAACTCAGATTCTAGGATATAAGGCCATGCTTATGGCCACTTAAATATACTACTTGAAAAAAATATGAACCCCTTGAGAATTCCAAAGGATCTGACTCAAGAATAAATCCTTGAGCCAAACCCATGAGAAAACTGAGGTTCAGAACTGTGCAGCCTTCTTGGTATTAGCCTGACAATAAAGCCAGCTAATAGAAATTAGCGAAGATCTAAATTAACATAATATTGTACATTAGCTATATTTTATTTTTTATTTATTTATTTTTTAGATTTTTTAATTTTATTTTTATTTATTTTTAATATTCATTTATTTTAAAGATTTTATTGGAGAATTGGGGGGATGGAACAGTGTTGGGGAATTGGGGAAGGGGAACAGACAAGTTGCTGTCCTTTTGTTCTTCAGTCTAGTTGTGGAAGATGTCACTTCACTGGCCCATGTTGATATTGTAATCACTGCGCTCTTCCGGGGTGAGGCAGTTTGGTCACTGGCTATTGGATGGCTGCTCATGCCAGCTGCTGGCTGCCCATGCTGGCTGCCAGCCACTCAAGGTAGCTTACAGCCGCTCACTGCAGCCCCACTGCAGCCTATGCTGTTGCCGGTGACTCACAGCAGCCCAGCTCCAGGTTGAGCTGTTGTTCACCACCTTAGCTGCAGAAGGCTGTGTCACTGGCCCGCATGTGGGATCCCAACCGGTGACCCTGCTGCTCAGAGCTGGCGCTCCCAAGCCAACTCTTAACCAACGAGCCACTCGGCCGGCCCCTAAAGCTAGTTTTTAACTATTTTAAACACGTGTAAAAAATGTAGCCTTTATAAAGTACATTAAAATTGTTTACATTTCAATATATACTATTTATATAAGCAGAAAAAACTATATGTAAAATCTAAAGCTGAAAACACATCAAAGAATTTTTCCAAAAAAGAATAATTATTTAGTACCTACCTTGCTTATCTCCTCTTCATATTCTCTTCTCAATTCCCCAGGTTTACTTAACAGGCGAACTGGCTGATAACCATCAACTGTTTCAGATCAAGAAAAAAATATATATACAATAAGCAACACAGAATTTTTTGGCTAGCTTTGGTCTTCCATTAAAACTATTAATATAAAATGCAAAATTAAAATAAAATGACAATTATTAACAGCTAGAGCGATATCTTCTTTATGGAATTCCATTTTAAAAGAAAAGCCAGAGGTTTTCTGGTTCAAAATGACACATGAGTATGTATTACTTAAACTCTTTTTCTAAAATCCATTAAAATAACAGTAAAAGAATTTAAAAAACAAAAAGTAATCCTACAACAGCAAAGAGATTAGGGGAAGGGACAATCAAAAACAAGAAACTTTAACAAATTTCTAGAAAATGGGAAGCCAATGTAAGAGAGGTGAATGGTGTAGCAAAATGAAGGAAAAAGTAGCTCTTGGAAGGGAAAGCTACAGCAGAAGTGGAAGGGGATCTGCCCCATATACCTGAAGAGCAGCTCAGGCTCAGAAACGCAAAGCACAATACAGTCCATAGTGAGTAAGTGTGGGACAGAGAACTCAAAAGTTATAAACTGATAAATTAGAATACTTGGCTGGTAGGCGTTTCTTCCTGGAAATGTAAATGCACATATGCACATTCAAAGGTTATTTTTTAAAGAAACTGAATTGTCTGAGTAGACCCAGTGCATCTAAGACGAAGTGACCCAGAGCAAAAGCACTCTGAAATCTGGCAGTTAGGGGTGGCAAAGCATAATGGCCAGGTTTCCGTCTGCTTAACCTCAAACAATGTCTGCCAGTCACTAATGCCTGTCCATGTACACAGAGCTTTTTTCTAGGGACTCATTTTTAAATAGGAAAGTAAAACTAAGGATCACCAGACATTTGAAACAAATCTACAGCAGTACAGAGAAACACTAAACTATAATAAGAGGGGAAAAGTCACCCTGGAGCTAAATCCAGAAAAAGGGAACACAACTTCCTGTTTAAAGGGGCAGCTATTACTGAAGTCCAAGTGACTACTGCCATCAGGAATCTTAGGTCTGTCATTGCCATATTTTTTGTTATTTTCAAGGCAATCCAGAAATCCATATTTTAATGTAAAATCTCCCAACTTTAAAGTCTGACACTAAATAGAAAACATGTCTGCAGGCTTTATAAGGCCTCCTGCATGTCAGTAGTTTGCAAATTCTGCAATAGAAGAACTAAACACAGTGATGTAACTCCGTAACAAGTAGGGCTAAAATATACTAAATTCTTATTTATTTTAGCCGTTGAGGCTCCATTTGAGACAATACAATGTAAAATACAGGAGAGAAGTATAAGGCCTCCGAAAAAATAGGGGGGCTAAGAAAAACGTCCAGGAAGACAGGAGGGACAGCATTTCTACTTCTAACAAAGGAGGATAAAGCATGTGCTGAGAGGTTGTGTAATATCAGATGTGACAGCTTATGGGCAAACTTTTCCCGTAAAGGGCAAGATAATAAATACTTTATGTTTTGTAGGTTCTGTGGTGTCTGTTGCAGTCACTCAACTCTGTCATTGTAGCACAAAAGCAGTCATGGACATAGATGAGTGTAGTGCGTGTTCCAGTAAAGCTTCATTTACAAAAAAAGATGTGGGCCAAATTTGGCCTGTGGACCCCAGTTTGCCAGCCCCTGGCTTAGAATGTTCCTAACTATTATAGTTCTCAAGTGAAATTGTGTGTGTGTGTGTGTGTGTGTGTGTGTGTGTGTATGCGCGCGCGCGCGCGTCCGGGGGTGGGGGTTAAATAGTAAACAACTATAGACAACTGCAAAGGGAAAGTTTGAAGTTTTTTTAATTATTAAAAATGCTCACTAAATAAAGTATAAAAATAAAAATAGCCAAGACATTAAGAAAGTAAAGAGACAACCCAAGAATGAGAACAGAGTATTTGCAAATCATACATCTGATGAGGGATTAATATCAAGAATATATAAAGAACACCAACAACAGCAAAAAAAAACCCCCAAAAAACAACCCAATTAAGATAGATGATTAGATAAAGAAGTTTTGGTATATATACACAATGGAATACTATTCTGTCATAAGAAAAGATGAAATAGTGCCATTTGCAACACATGGATGGATTTTGAGATCACTATTGCTAAGTGAAATAAGTCAGACAGAAAAGTCAAGAACCATATGATTTCACTGATATGTGGGATATAAAACAGAAAGCAACACAGGAACAAGACAAACAAATAAAGAAACAAAAACTCATAGACACAATAGTTTAGTGGTTACCAGAGAGTAAGGGGGAACGGGGGTGGTAGATGAGGGTAAATGGGACCAAATATATGGTGACAGAAGGAGAACTGACTCTGAGTGGTGAACACACAATGTGATACATAGATGGATGTATTACAGAATTGTACACTTGAAACCTACGTAACTTTACTAACCATTGTCACCACAATAAACTATTTAAAAAAAAAAAAGTGGACTCATGCATTTCAAACTCACATTGTTCAAGGGTCAACTGACATTGCTGCTGGGATAAGAAAATAATACAACCACTTTGGAAAATGATCTGGTAGCTTCTTATATAACCAAACATATGACTGAACAATTCCACTCATTATTTACCCAATTAAAAATGAAAACATATGACCACAAAAACACTTCAAAACAATCTTAACAGCAGCTTTATTCATAACCAAAAGCTGGAAGCACCATTAACTAGAGAACAGCCAACAAAGTATAATATAGTCAACCAGTAGAATGATACTTAAAAATAAAAAGAAATAAACTGAAATACCCGCAACACAAGGATGGATCTTGAACTTTATACTTAGTAGAAGAACCTTGTACAAAAGAATACACACTGCAGGATTACTGTTATGGGTTGAATGTGGAAGTCCCAACCCCAGGAATGTGATCTTATTTGGAAGCAGGGTTGTTGTAGATGTAATTAAGTTAGGTTCATACTGGAGTAGGATGGGCCCTTAATCCAATATCAGTAGTATCCTTGTAAGAAAGGAAAGAGACACAGAGAAGAGATGGCCATGTATAAAGACAGACATACAGGTAGAAGGCCATGTGACTAAGGAGGCAGAGACTAGAATTATGCAGTTGCAAGCCAAGAACACTATGAACTGTCAGCAACACCCAGAAGAGCTAAGAGAAACACATGGAACAGATCCTCCCCTGGAGCCTTCAAGAGAACATGTCCCTGCTGACACCTTGATTTTGGGCTTATAGACTTCAGAATTTTGAGAAAATAATTTTGTGTTATTTTAAACTACCTAGTTGGTGGTACCTTGTTATGACAACCCGAGGAAAATGCACAGAATTCCATTTACATGAAGTTCTAGAACAGGCAAAACTTATACACAGTGCAAAAAAATAAAAACAGTGGTCGACTTTTGGGGGTTGGGAGTAGAAATTAACTGGAAAGGACATGAGGGGACTTTCAGGGATGATGTTCTGTATTATAGGGGTTTGTGTTACAAAGGGTTATACGTATGTGAACACAGTGAAAGTACAGTTAAGATTTGTGCATCTCATTTTATGTGAATCTTACGAGGTCGGACAATTAAGATTGCGAACTTGTCCTAGAAAAAGTGCTACATACCTCATTGCTGAATATCAATATGGTCACCTTTGAAGTGCTCCCCTTAGGACGCTATACACTGAGGCCAGCACCTAGTCCACCCTTCAAAGCAATTTTGGAATTCTTTTTCTGGAATGGCCATCAGAGCTGTTATCGTATTACCCTTGATGTCCTGAATGTCATCAAAATGTCTTCCTTTCAATATTTCCTTTATCTTTAGGTAAAGAAAGAAGTCATTGGAGGCCAGATCAGGTGAGTAGGGAGGATATTCCAATACAGTAATTTGTTTACTCGCTAAAAACCCCCTCACAGACCATGCTGTGTGAACTGATGCATTGTCGTGATGCAAGAGCCATGAATTGTTGGCAAAAAATTCAGGGCGTCTAACTTTTTCATGCAGCCTTTTCAGCGCTTCCAAATAGTAAACTTGGTTAACTGTTTGTCCACTTGGTACAAATTCACAATGAATAATCCCTCTGATATCAAAAAAGGTTAGCAACATCATTGCAACAAGTTCACGAACTTAATTGTCAGACTTTGTACATTAAAGAAAATGATAAGCTAATAATGATCTAATATTGAAATAAATGAAAAATAAGACTGATGGATGAAAAGATGTGTAACACAGCAAATATAGTAAAATGTTAATTGTTATTGTTTAATGGGTAGAGTTTTAGTTTGGGAAGATGAAAAAATCTGGAGATAGATGGTGATGGGTTCACACCAATGCGAATGTATGAGTTATGATAAAAAAATACAGTGAATGTTTAAACTGAAAAAATTATTAGAGTCAAAGACACACTGCCATTAATCCCCCTCAAAATACTCCCCCTAGCTTCAAACACACATCCCATTGTTCTTGCCACTTTCTGAAGCAGTTCTGGAAGTCCTCTTTCGAGAGTGTCTTTAGTTGGGCTGTTGTGGCTGCCTCGATGTCCTGAATCGATTCAAAACGTTTACCTTTCCTGGTCATTTTGACTTTGAGGAAGAGCCAGAAGTGCACGGTGCCAGAACCAGTGAATAAGGTAGATGAGGACACACCGTAATGTTTTTTTTGACAGAAATTGCAATACCAGATGTGATGTATGACATGGAGCTTTGTCACGATGGAGGATGAAACATTTCCCCATTTCTCAGGCGTTTTCTATGCACATCGTTTCTTAAATGCTCATAAAGACACAAAGGAGGACTTCAAATAGCCAAGAGGTAGAAACCACCCAAATGTCCATCGGTAGGTAGATGAAAGGACAGATAAAATATATCCATAAAATAGAATATTACGCAGTTCTAAAAAGGAATAAAGTCCTGATATATGCTACAACATGCATGAATCTTGGAAACATTATGCTAAGTTTAGGCAGACACAATAGATCACATATTGTATATGAACACACATATGAACTGTCTAGAATAAGCAAATTCATAGACAGAAAGATTAGAAAAGGGGGAGAGAAGAAAGTGGGGACAGAAGAATGGGGAATCATTGCTTAATCATTAAAAATTTTGGGGTGATGAAACAGTTTTTTAAACAACTGGTGGTGAAATTTGCATAACATTGTGAATGCAATGAATGCCACTGCCACTGAATTGTACACTTAAAAATGGTTAAAATGGCAAATTTTGTCATATGTATTTTATTGCAGTTTTGTAAAAATAATGTAAAATACCAAAACAACTGAACTGAATGAACCCTTTAAATGGATCAATTGTATGTGAGTATCTCAATGAAACGTTTTTTTTTTCTTGGGAATGCAACAAATTTATTGATGAAAAATGCAAACTATTCTTACAGTTTAGGTTCTATTCTCTATACATGCTTTACATAGGGAAGAGCATTACTGAATGTTTTTCCTGTAGACTACATCTCTAATTTTGTAACAGTGAACTTGTTTGAACTAATCTATTCTTTCAAGGCAGTGAGGGTAAACTGGTGATCTACAGCTGTGTTTTCTCTGGTCTGTAGTTCAAAAGAATTTCAGTTTTTTCTGGTAGGATTCAAAATATGGACTTCTAGATTTCTGGGTTTTCTTGAAAAAAAAAAAAACATGATATTGGCATCACTGGACCCAAAATCCATATGGGAGCTCTCACACAGATTGGCTTTCTGGTGAAGGCAATAAAGCGGTTTTAATAAAAGGTAACTACTGTTAAAAATGATTAAAACAGCAAATTTTGTTATATGTATTTACTACAATAAAAATAATGCCAACCAAAAAAAGGCAAGTACACCAGAGCAGACACCACTACATTTAAGACACACTGCATGGCTTACTGATCATATAAGTGGATCAAGCTACTAGAGTCAAGTGCTCCTTTAGGGCATACTGAATCAGCTGCCCAGTCCACCCTGGGGGGGGTGTGTGTGTGTGTAGGGGTGGGATGTAGGGGTTTTGAATAAAAATGACTTAACCAAAAGGAACTGGTCTCAGAAAGCTAGTTTAGGCTCCTTGCAGGCTTAAGATAGATATATCTAAGCAAGTAAGTTAGAGAAAGTAATTGAAAGTAAAAGAAATATTAACACAGGAATCTAGTAGTTTCCTTATTTCAGCTGTTGCTGTTCTATACCATTACTGCTCATCTGTGAATATTTATACAACTTTTCATAAGAATGAAGACTCTACACTGGCGATTTCTGTCAGGGTTTTTTGGTGGTTTTTTTTCCCATTTTTAACCCAACAAACACCAACTGAACACACCTTGGGCATTATAACAATGACTAAAATCTTGCCACTGACTTTGGGGCCCATAGAACCCAACCCTCTGTGAATTATTTAGACAGATACTAGGAGGGCTTTCCTTTTTATCTTTTGAAAAAATGGATTAGCAGTGATTCGTTTTTTAAAGGATTTTGGGTTTTTTAGCCAAAAAACACGCTGGGTTTTACTCACCGATTTCTTCTGATTCTTGCCCAGATGTTTTAAGCTTGCATTCGTTTGGATAGTGTTTTTGAATTATCTCCCACAGTTCGCTATCGATAAGAGAATTTCTTCGGGTATGGTACCGGGTCCACGAAGAGACCCGGCGGCGACAGAAGGGACAACATAAATTCGCCTTTTCGACAGTCGATTGGAAGCATGCTTTACAGAGCGTGTGATTACAAGGCAGCGTTACCGGCTCGATCAAGATTTCCACGCAGATCCCGCATTGGCAATCCGACAAGGAAGGGATGGCGTCTTTAGGCACAGCCATTTTAATATGCTAAAAAGGCATATTCAACATCAACACCCGAAAAACAAAGAATAGTATATCCGGCCCAACTACGGAGAAAGCAAATTAACTGTTTTGTGTTGAAAATTATGCCCAACAGCGTACCAGAATTCAGAGATTGGAAACATCAAACACGTCTTGAAGCAAAAGGCGCTCCGCGCGTCAGGTAAACAGTACTACCCTTGAAGTTGATGCAATCTGTCCACGTTTAGGACAAACGCAGGATAAGAAAGGTTTCCGTCGGGAAACCTTGGCTGCCCCGATGCATTAAGAGAACCTTTTCGGCAGTGCGGACGGTGGGTTCCGGTTCCCTGGCGCGGAAGGAGGTATGCGCCAAGTTCCCCTCCTCCCTCTTACCAGATGAAGATGCTCCCTCGGCTGCCAAGCCGGAGGCTGCCGAGGCACACACCCGCCAAAACACTGCTCCGGGAAAGACGCTGCTTCCGCCCGGACGCTTGGCTCCAGTGGAGCTGACTTCTGCTTTTCCGTTGGTGTAGGGGCAGCACACGAACCCCAGCGTCCCAGCTTTTGGGCGTCTCACGTCGTTTCCTGGCGTTCTGAAGCCGCCCCTATCCTTTCTTGGATCAGTCAAAAAGCTTAATCTTTGTGGTGTTGCCGGAGCAACCGGATCGGGACTAATGACGTCACAATTGCCCGCCAAAACTGCCCCGCCCTCCCAGGAAACCGCCCATGGGCAAAGACCAATAACGTTGGGCTGGGTGGGACTTCTGGATGCTCCGCGCGCCACCAATTCCGTCACATGGCCTAGGGAGGGTCTAGCTCTCGCGTCGCAGCCTCTCTTGCCTTAGCTTGGGTAGAATCTGTGCGTCCCTTGCTCTTTCTGCTCCGTGGGGCTGCGGAAACCTGGGAGTGTCGCGATATTTGGCCTGTGGTTAGAAAAGGGAAACCAAACAAATTTTAAATACCAAGTAGTAATTTAAAAAATTCTCCTCTGAGTACTAAAACTACTTTTCTGTTTCTCTTAATTTGTAACTAAGCCTCTTAGGTCGCTCCCCCGAAGTTCTTAGTAAAGCATCTCCAAGGTTAATCTCCAAGAAAGGTTGTGGTCAGAGAATCTGCAAACGGGTACAATTTATAAATGCACTTAACACTTCCTTCTATAGTCCAGCCCCTTCTTAAGTCTGCGGCCCAGAGATAGGTTGTTTTAGGATTGCCTTCCCTCCTAAGGGCTTGAGAAACCTCCCGTCTGCCTCCACCTCGAAGCTCAGCAGTCGTGTGCATCATTTACAATGTATTGATAGTACTTTATTATTAAATTTCAATCTAGAACCATCAAAATTACAAGGAGGCCAAAAAGAAAATAGTTTAACATTTTACGCATTTTGAAATAAGTTTTTCCAATTGGTATTAAGTTTTTGTACTGATCCTACTGAGAGCTGATCCTACTGAATTGAGTCCTATGAAAAATACATATTTTGGTTAGGAAAGTGGAGGATTAAATATAGGCTGATCCTTAGTACTTGAGAACCAAGCCTTTATGGACCAAAAAAGGGATTCTATTGAAAGTAATTTCACAAGGTGATCTAATCATAACTCCCTAACTGGCAGGTGGTGGTGGGTAGTTACACCCCAGGCATATAACTTTTTAATAAAAAGTTTATCTTTGTCTTAAGCAAGCAATGTCCACTGTTTCTGTGCATCATATCTTTGAAATATACCATAACCACTCTCAAGAGAGCACAGAATCTTGTCAACTATCCTGTAGTCCAATCCCTGCCTTGCTTTCTCCCACCTTCCTGTAATCTTCCTTATGGTCCCTCCTTAATTTCAAATGCATTAAAAAAGCTGCAAAACTTACTCTCTGAAGCATATGAGATCTTGCTCCCTGACATATGTAATCAGTTTGGCTCAAATAAACTCTTATAAAAATTCTCTACAGATTTGGACATTTTTACATTGATATCTCATAGAGACAGAAAGTAGAATAGTGTTTGCCAGGGGCTGGGAGAGTTATTATTTAATGGATATAGAGTTTCAGTTTCATACATTCTAGAGAGAGATGGTGGTGATGGTTGTACAACATTACGAATGCATTTAATACCACTGAACTGTTTACTTGAAAATGGTTAAGATGGTAAGTTGTATGTGTATTTTTACCACAATAAAAAAATGGTGGTGGGGGGAGAACCAGCTCTGAGGGTTTTTTTAAGGAAATTAACCATAGGAAGAGAAAAGAAAACCACTGTGCATGAAAATAGTCTAAGTTCTTTTGGGTTTGCTGGGATCATTCAGGTTGGGGAGATGAGTGGTTTCCAGATGGAACCAAAACAAGTATGTGTTGGTCTGTGGTAAAGAGCTTTGTTTTATTTTATTGTGCGTTCAGAAACCTTTGGTTGCCATCCAGTTGTCCATAGTATCAATTCCTTAGCCCAGAGTTTCTGCTCCCTAATATGGTCCAACCTGGTTTTTCCATGGAATCTTCCATTGTTCTTTGAAACATTCAACTATGATCTACTTTATGTCATCTTGTGCTTTCAGGTCATTCCTCAATTCATCCTAAATGAGTTGATTTGTGACTTTGCCTACTTAAAGGACCAACTCAGTGCACTTCTCGAATAAGTATTTCTCCATCAGACAGTGATACTATAACAACAGAATGCTTCTTCTGTTTCTCTCCCCTCTGCTGCTTACCATAAATTTTAGTGTGCATTTCTCCTAGGGCCTTCAGGAAAATATCTCCTATTGTAGATATGCTAATTAACTAGAGGAATTCTGCAAAAACAACCTCCTGAATAAGTGGGAAAAGATATGCAAAGCCATGGCTGTTTATCAAAGATTTACAGTAATCTCAGGACAGGACTCAGATCGGCAGGAGTCAAGAACTAACTGGGAACAAAGAGATTTGGAGATTTCTGCTCTTCCTTGGATCCCACCTCTTGCCCCACCCATTTTCCCTTCCCTTGATGTAAAAAAAGCCTGAATTCTGGGCTCTCTGAAGATGGATTTGTAAAAATTTATTTCATCGAGCCTATTTATGAATGCATTTCAAGTTTCAAAAAACGTTACATCTTTACACAATACTTTATATTTTTGCAATTTTTAGTAAAAATTTCCAAAGTGAACAAAAAGATACTGTATAAAACACAGTAGACATTAAACTGTCACTAGTATTAGATCTCATTTGTCTTGATCCTTTTGTTTCACCATATCTTGATTTGCTTTGTCTTAAGATGAATTTGACAAAGCTATTGGGTTGTCGGAAAAGTTATGATGTATTTTTTCTATGTTTTTCGTTGCAAAAATGCACCATGACTTTTGTGACAACTCAATAGAAATCTTCTATCTTCTCATTATGGTGCCATTTCAATAAATAAAGCTTTTCCTTATTCCAAACTCTGATCTACTGGATATTAAATATTTGATACGTCAAACAGACAGGCCTTGCAACAGCAACAATACCTCTCCTCTGAACTCATCCAATTGTATACCTCCTAGTGATAGTCATTTTTATTGTGGTCTTATTATTTAACTCTTGCATTTTGATTTCTATTTTAAGGTACTTATGTCTTCTGTAATGGATACATTTTATGAGTACAGTAAAACCTTGGATTGCGAGTAGCTTGGTTTGCAAGTGTTCTGCAACACGAGCAAACATTTCTATTAGGTTTGTGCAAAAGTAATAGCGGTTTCTGCCATTACTTGGCAGAATACATTTAATGTATTCATCTAATACATCTAATAATACATTTTTAACTTGGTAAATGAGTGATGTCTTGTAATACAAGTAGTTTGATTCCAGAACAAATTATGGTTGCAAATCAAGGTATTAATGTATATGCTTCCTCATTGGCCTTGTTTACTTTCTGGACCTACCATCCCTTGGTCTGCCTGAGGCTGACCAGTTGCATGCCTGGAATCGCTGGCTTCTCCTACCACTTTTGGACTCCTGTGAAACACTGCACTGAACAAAGTAGGCTCTGACTTTCCAATGGTTGCTGGGAAGGCTTAAATGATGCATTCTGTAAATATAAGGTGTTATTCCCAACGGAGCAAACTTTGGCCAATTGAAAACAGTGGACTGAGTGAGCATGACAGAGAAATTCCCTTTCCTTCTTCCTTCCAAGGCATGGCTTCTCCAAACAGTGTCCCTGGAGAAGGATCAGACTGAGTGGATGTATCTGCCAAGCAACTTCCGTGTCTCTCGTGGCTCATTTTCAAGGAGGGGCCAACAAGATTACATATCAACTTGTATTATTTTTTATCCTTCTCTACCTAACATCCTTCCAGAGTGTTGCCTCATTCTGGCTGTCCTGAATTTGTACCTCTAAATAAAGCATCAGCACTTACACTTTACCTGGAGGACAGGATCCACATTTTTTAATGTTTCTGTTATTCACAGCACCTAACACATGGCATTTGGTGTTCAATAAATACCATAAATGTATGGTCAATATGTGCAAATTCCTATTCTAGTATAAATACCTGTGGTACTGTACTAGAGAGAAAATGTACATCAACATACAATATATATTAGGTATTTTTAATTGTTTTGTCTTTTAATAGATAATACATTCACAGATTCAAAATTCAAAATGTACAAGATGGATTAACAGTGAAAAGATTTCCTCCTATCTTTCACTGTCTAGCCTCTTAGTTTTCTTCCCTAAAACAATCAATGTTATCACTTTCTTATGTATCTCTCTAGAAGTTTATAAAGTTATGGATATATTAGCTTAAATGTGTGTATATTTGTATTTGTTTTTGTCCTTTTTTCCACTTAACAATATATATTGGAAATAAATATTTTAAAACAACACATCTTAGTGATAACTCCATATCATTATACAATAACACAAAGAGCATCTTCACACTCTTATATGCTACACAAAAAGTATCCACTTTATCCATTTATCATAACTTCTCTAACACTGCCCTCACTTTTGCTATAAAAATAAGCCCATAACAAAATTGTATATACATATTTTTTCCCATTTTCAAGATAAATTACTGAAAGTGGAATCACTAGGTCATAGGGTAACAGGTTAGTTTTTGACTGATGGCATCAACTCTTTTAGGGATGGCTTTTGCTCTTCAGGGGCCCCCACTGCTTTCCCCTTCTCAATGACCTGAATAGCCCTCAGCAAACCATCCTGCAGACCCTGGTTCTTTATCATGTTGGTGATCATGAAAGTGACATCCCTGATGTACATCTGCCTCACTTTAGCACTGTAGTGTTCTGCCTTGTTACCATGCGCAATAAAGAAGGTACAAAGTGCTGTGATATCGCCTTCTTGCAGCCCACACTCATCTAGGACAGACTCCCATGCAACTCTAATGCACTTGTTCTTCACTTTTCGTCTAAGGACAGAGGCTAAGGTGGGAAGACCTCTCACCAGGTCTGGAAGCTTCTCAAGCACCTGAGTGTGCAAGCAGATGAGTACTTCAATGACGTAGCTGTATAAAATATTCAATTCCATTGAGGTGAACCTACAAAAAAATGGGGAGAGCTCCTTAAGCAGTAGGACATTTTATGTTCAAATATAAAGTGAAATCTATTAGGATAACTCAGAGAAGTACAAACCCACTAGGAGAACCAGCTATTGTGTTTTAGAAAATACTTACTTTAGAAATAAGACCTATGCTAAACCAGACATCTTAGTTCTCCAGCCACCCATACTATAATTTTCTCAATGGCAGAGGAGTTATATTATCCATCTCTGTGTTAGTAAGACTTTGGCAAGCAAGAGACTGTGATGAGATGAGTACCACAGTGTCTGGCATATAAACAGGCACTCAAATGAATCTATTTTAATGAAGGAACCTAAACATATGTGATTTCTTCACAATCCATTGTTGAAAACATATTAAGACATTCAATTTTAGAATGACCATTGCAAGCTCTCATAATGCCACAGAATTCCACTGAATTTTCATTGGATACTCACTTGAGTGCCAGAACTGCTGTCCACAGCTCATCTTGGGCTGCTTGGCTTGCCAATGTCTTGCTATGAAGTTCAAATTTCTGTGTCAGATTATCTTTGGTGAAGTCCAATTCTTTAAACTGTGCTTCTAAAGCTTTGAGTTTGTGGTCTACTCTATCGAATAAAAGAATCAAGGGTTAGTTTAGGTCAGGGGACAAAATTAAGATGTTGCCTTAAGGTAAGACTATAATATATTGTTTGCAACCACTACCAAATTTGGGTAGCTATTTAAATTTAAGATTATGAACAGATGCTCCCACTTGCCATTCTCCCTAGCCATCATCCTAGTTCTTGCATTCCTTATGTTGTCAAACTTTTGAATTGTCTAATTACATCTGCCATATCTTATCTTCGTATAGTACTTTATACTTTAAAAAAAGTATTTTATACAAGCATTACTTTTGAGTCTGACAACCACCATAAAAAGTGAAGCAGACATTTTTACTATTTTACAAATAAAGAAATTGAGTCTCAAAAGATTGAGACCTAATGTCATATAGCTAGCTAGTGCTGGAACCAGTATTTAATAAGCTGGCTTTTTCTACTCTATTCTGACTGTCCAAATCCTAACCTTCCTTCAAAGATAAGCTCAACTCCCAGTGCCTGCTTGAATCCCCCAGCCTTTCTACCTGAAGATCTCCTCCCTGGTTACTTCATTCTCACAGGGACTGCCTCTATCACCTGACACTCCTCACCTCCTGCTTTATGTTTAGAGTTAGCTTTTCATGAAAAAACGTAAGCTCTTGTAGGGAGGGGAATCAGAGACTATTTCTTGACCATCTTTATCCCTGTTCCCCAACACCTAGCAAAGGCCTTACACAGAAGTAATACAATGTCTTATATGATTGAAATCTGTAATGTGGATGAGAAGGTGAGCTGTGTAACCCAACAAGAGGATTTGAGGATCTCTGAACAGTCTTAATCATTAGAGGGCGCTGTGGCACTGGAATTGTGTCTCCCTGAACTACAAAGAACTATAACAACAACACAACTCACTTGCCTGAAGCCACCCACATTGTCTTTCATGAAGGAAATGATAAACACACACCACTTCCCTGAACTTCTATGTTCCCAGTGACCTGAATACTGTTGTGGTTGCCCAGGTTCTATCCTTGACCTTTCTTTCAAGGCTAATTCAGCTTCAGTTACCACCTCTCTCTTAAGCTCTAGACCTGTATCTTCAACTATGTTTTGTACACCCCTACCTGGATGGGATGTCAAACTCAACTGACCTACTAACCACCCCCCCACTCCCGTCTTCTGAAATTACTACAGTGGAATTTTCTCATTTACATATAGATAATGGTCAGCATGAAATGTGCGTTTTGTAGGAGTGTGAGCCTGCATGACTTAATATGCCAGCAATCTCTGTCTATACATTAAAACCATGTTATCTGGCATACTGTTTGTATTAAATTTTAGACCTTTTTTAAGACTATATATTACTTCTAGGTCATGTCTAGCTTGAACTTTAGACAGGAGTTTCAGCTTGTCAACCAGTATAAAAGTTTACAATTGCAGCAGTTTTTTGGAGTCCTCTTACCAAAAGGCATTCCCAGACCATTCCAAAGAAATTCTAAACAACATGTCTGCAAATCTGAGTCTGTTTTCTACTACAATTCCACAACTCAGTTAATGACACCACCATCTATTCAATTGCTTGAATTAGAAATCTCAGAATACTTACTTTTTTTCTTCCCATTAATGTCTCTATTGCCTCTTCTTTATCTCCACTAAACCAGTTAATCACCATCTTTCCTGGACCTAGGATTACATTAGCCTAACTGGATCCCTGCTTTCAATTTCTGCCACCTCCATTCCATCCTCCAGAAATATGCTCCTGAAACACAATTCCGATCATGTAACTCATTATATGCCTTTTATGCCACCCTGACTTGCTCAGTGATATTTAGAGCCAAGTTGGATCTTCTCAGCAATAAAGATGAAGTCCTTTACCCTTTGCTCCCATCTTCTGCCACTCTTTTCATGGCCTAGTAACCAATCACATGAGACATCCAGCTGGTGACTGAATACAATATGCAATTCCATGCTTGTATGGCTTACCTGTACTGTTTCCTTGGCCTGGAGTTCCTTCCTATGTTTTTCTTTCTTATAAACTCTTACTCACACTTTAAGATCTAGCTTAAATGCTTCTCTATGAGGAGTTCTTTTTCTTAGTGTCAAAGGCTAAATTAATTGATCCTCTCTTCATGTTCTCATAGCCCTTTAGGAACATCAACATTATAAGGTCAATCACATTAAATGGTAAGTATTTTTGAATACTTTTGTTATTCTTAAAGGTTGTGAGTTTCTTGAGGGCAGAAAGCACATTTTACTTATTTTTTTATACCTACCATATAGCACATGTATTAATTGAATGGAATTATAGCACTTGGGAGTAAGTTTTTCTTTATTAATTTACATATTTTTTTAAACCTGAAAGACTTAAACCACTTTAACAGAGATAGGATCCTAATTGGCACGTCTGTGGTTCTTTGCCTATTTTTACTCCTTGTTCTTCTCTTACCCACCTTCCCAGAAAAGCAGACCTATGCTTGCTCCCTCCCTGCAGCCCTTAGCAACCTTTTCATGGCCTCCTTCAAGGATATCAGGGTTGTGGTTTCATTGTTCATCTTCTTAAGGCAAAACAAAAGAAAACAAAACAAGTAAAACAAAAACCCAATAGAGGTTTGAATCCCAGGTTTTCCGCTGTCTTCCACTCAGCAACAGGCAGCACCCGGATGAGTATTCGATCTAAATTCTGCTTGAAAGGTCACTTGGTACAAGAAGCTTTTAATAGCTTGTACATCCAAATATAGTTTCAAAGAACTGATCCCGTGAACACAGGTGTCCTGAAATGCACTATAATATTTGCCTTTGAAAAATGAGCCGTAGAACATCAACACAGCACAACAACTAGATGTAATTGTGGTTCTATGTGTATTCTGGTAAATGTATATACAGATATATATATTAGAATTAAATTTGATGGAAATATTACTCTCAAATTTTAACAGCTTAATTATTCAATTATTATCTGAATTAAGTTTAAAGAGAGCCCCACACTTTTTATGATATATTATATCAATGCTAAAAATCTAACCATCCTTAGAAACTAATAAATATTTATTGAGACCTTCTAGTATTAGATTAGGTATTGGAAATAAAAACAGACATAAAGCAGGATTCCTGAATTTAAAAGATTTAAATTCTAATTGGGAAGACAGGGCATTACTTTAAAAGAAAATGTATGTAAAATGTTGTGTGCTAAATAGGTACAAATATAAACATCATACAAGATGAGAGAGTAGGTCACTCAAGCCTTGGGTAATTGAGAAACACATTGAAGATACTATTGGGTTGTCGGAAAAGTCACGATGCATTTTTGCAATGAAAAACAGAAAAATACGTCATGACTTTTCCAACAACCCAATATTTGGGCTTTGTCTTACATGAAATGTAGGTCTTCGATTATCAGAGAAGAGAGAAAGGTGTTACAAACTGGAAAAATTGTGTGAGCAAAATTACAGAGGTGGCAAGGTACATATGCAGTCAGAGAACAATGAGTGGAAATGTTTTTTTGTTTTTTTGTTTTTTAGATTTTTTTAATTGGAGAATTGGGGGAGGGGAACAGTGTTGGGGAATTGGGGAACGGGAACAGCCAAGTTGTTGTCCTTCAATCTTAGTTGTGGAGGGCGCAGCAAGCTCAGCTCCAAGTCCAGTCGCACAGCTCAGCTCAAGGTGCTGTGTTTAATTAGTTGTGGTTGGGCGTAGCTGCCATCCCATGAGGGAGTCGAACCAGCAGCCTTGTTATTAAGAGTGCACGCTCTATTCCCTGAGCCACCCAGGAGGCAGGTCAGCTCAAGGTGCCAAGTTCAGTCTTTAGTTGCGGGTGGGCATAGCCCACCATTCAAACTGGCAGCCTTGTTGTTAGGAGCACATACTCTCACCAGCTGAACCATCCTGCCACCTGTTGGCAGCTCAGCAGCAGCTCAGCTCAGGGCGTAGTGTCACTGGCCCATGTGGGAATTGATCCGGCAACCCTGTTGCTCAGAACTCGCACTCTTGGGCAAGCTCCTAACCAACTGAGCCACTCAGCCAGCCCAGGGAATGTCTTAAACATAAGATTCATGTGAGAAAAAAACCAAACATTTAAAATGATAAGAGCGATGTCATGGATTTATTCATTTATTGAATAATAATTTATTCACTTATTCTGTATTTACTGAACACAATAAATATCAGTTGATGGATAAAACCTATGAATGATCAGCACTATTCTAGGTATTGAGAATACAATGATGACTAAGGCAAAATCCTTGCCCTAAAGGAGCACAGAAAACAAGCACTACAAAAGAGTGGATGGTTCTAGATAGGTTGGTAAGAAGGTTGGGGGCTGGCCAAGTGGCTCATTGGTTAAGAATTGGCTTGGGAGCACGAGCTCTGAGCAGCAGGGCCAATGGTTCAGGTCCCACATGGGCCAGTGACACTGCCCTCTACAGCTAAGATGATGAACAACAGCTCTACCTGGAGCTGGGCTGCAGTGAGCCGCTGGCGATGGCATAGGCTGCAGCCCCTGCTGTAGTGGGCTGCTGTGAGCTACCGTGAGTGGGCGGCAGCCAGCGTGAGCGGCCGTCCAATGGCTGGAGGCCGACTGCCTCACCCGGGAAGAGCGCAATGATCATAATACCAACATGGGCCAGTGAAGCGATGTCCTCCACAACTAGACTGAAGAACCAAAGGACAGCAACTTGTCTGTTCCCCTT
>NW_017731358.1:2867757-2871239 GCF_001890085.2 Hipposideros armiger | reverse complement strand
TCCACGTATAAGTGAGATCATATGGTATTTGTCTTTCTCCAACTGACTTATTTCACTTAACATAATAGTCTCTAGGTCCATCCATATCATTGCAAGTTGTACGATTTCATTCTTCTTTATAGCGGAGTAATACTTCATTGTATAAATGTACCACAGTTTCTTAATCCAATCATTACCAATGGGCATTTTGGTTGTTTCCAAGTCTTAGCTATTGTAAATAGCTCTGCAATAAACATAGGGATGCATGTATTTTTTCGAATTAGTGTCTTGGGTTTCTCTGGATAGTTACCCAAGAGTGAAATTGCTGGGTCACATGGTAGTTCCATTTCCAGTTTTATGAGATACCCATCTGCAGAACTTTTTATCTTCCCCAATTGAAACTCTGTACCCATTAAACACCAACTCCACATTCTCCTCTCTTCTCAGCACCTGAAACCACCATTCTACTTAAAAACAAAAAACAAACAAACAAAAAAACAAAACATTTTATTGGGGAATTGGGGGAGAACAGTGTTGGGGAATTGGGGAAGGGGACCAGCCAAGTTTTTGTTCTTCAGTCTTCGTTGTGGAGGGTGCCAGTTGCAATCTGGTTTCCTGTCGGCAGCTTGTGGCCTCTAAGCTCAAGGTGCTATGTTACAATCTTAGTTGTGGGTGGGCATAGCCACCATCTCATGCAGGAGTTGAACCAGCAGCCTTGTTGTTAAGAGCACACGCTCTATCCACTGAGCCATCCGGGCAACAGCTCAGCTCAAGGTGCCAAGTTCAGTCTTAGTGGCAAGTGGGCATAGCCCACCATCGAACAGGCAATCTTGTTATACCAGCTGAGCCATGCTGCCACCTGTTGGCAGCTCAGTGACAGTTCAGCTCAAGTGCAGCGTCACTGGCCCATGTGGGAATTGAACCAGCGACCCCATTGCTCAGAGCCCACGCTCTTAAGCCAACTCTTAACCAAGTGAGCCACTCGGCCAGCCCTATTCTACTTTTTGTCTCTATGAATTTGACTATTCTAAGTCTTTGTACAAGTGGAATTGTACAATATTTGTCCTTTTGTGACTGGGAGAAAGTTCTTCTGATGATAGAAACATATGGGAGCAAATGGTTTCTCTTCATCTCTCATTAGTGTTAAATCTTCATGTTTTGCCTGGAAACTTCAGCAGACATCCTGTTACGACCATGAGGGGAGCCAGTCTCAGAGAGCAAGCCAGGATAAAAAGATGAAAAGAACCTGTCACAATGACAAGTTCCTCAAAAAAATTAAAGATAGAACTCCCATATGATCCAGGAATTCCACTTCTGAGTATATGAGTATATATCCAAAGGAAATGAAAACAGAATATCAAAGAAATATTTGTATTACCATGTTCATTGCAGTTTATAAAATGGGGATCACTAATTTTAAAAACATTTGATCCAGAAGGGTGAGTTGATCTGCAACATATTAAACCTCTATAACCTGGACTGATTCAGGTTTTTGAGGGAAAGGACCCAGGCATGCAGATATTTTAAAAATCTTCACTGGTGAATCTGATTTGCAGCCAAGATTATGAAGACATTTTGGTTTTATAAGACAAAAGCTTTGAAGGAAAAGTCATCCTTTGAAGAAATAGCCATATCCAATGATAGGAATGTCATAGACAATGAAAATATGTGGTAGAATGGTAGAGTTGAATGGTATTTCACAAATATAAACAAGGGTTCTAAGACCTGGGAAACAACTTTTTTTGGAAAATTTTTTTAACATTTAAAAAATTCAAAATATATTATTATTTTTGAAGATTTTTATTGGGGAACAGTGTTTTTTTTCCAGGACTCATCAGCTCCAAGTCAAGTAGCCATTTCAATCTAGTTGTGGAAGGCGCAGCAGCTCAGTGGCCCATGCGGGGATGGAACAGGCAACCTTGGTGTTATGAGGACTTCATTCCAGCCAACTGAGCTAACCGGCTGCCCCTACATTAATTTTTAATAGATCTACTTAGAANCTAGTTGTGGAGGATGTTGCTTCACTGGCCCAAGTTGGCACCATCATTGCGCTCTTCCCGGGTGAGGCAGATCAGCCGCCGGCTTCTGGACAGCTGCTCACGCTGGCTGCTGGCTGCTCATGCTGGCCGCTGGCTACACACAGTAGCCCATGGCAGCCCACTGCAGCAGGGGCTGCAGCCTACACCATTGCTGGTGACTCACGGCAGCCCAGCTCCAGGTTGAGCTGTTGTTCAGCATCATAGCTGTAGAGGGCAGTGTCACTGGTCCTCATATGTGGGATCCAAACCGCGGCCCTCTGGCGTCCCAAGCCAGCTCTTAACCAACGTGCCACTCGGCCGGCCTGAGAAGTTTTTTTTTTTTATTGTGATAAAATATACATAACATAAAATTTACCATTTTGGTGGGGGGTAAGTGAAATAGACGAAGGTAGGAAACACCCATTTTGTACCAAAAGGTACAAACTTCCAGTTATAAAAGAAATAAGTCCTAGAGATGTAATGAACAGCATGGAGACTATAATTAATAATATTGTATTATATATTTGAAAGTTGCTAAGAGAGTAGATCTTAAAAGTTCTCATCACAAGAAAAAAACTTTTGTGTGATGATGGATATTAACTAGACTTACTGTGGTGATCCTTTCTCAATATATACTTATATTGAATCATAGTGTATACCTGAAGCTAATATACAGTAGACCTCCCTTACTTGTGGGGGATATGTTCGAAGACTCCCTGTGGATGCCTGAAATTGCGGATAGTAGTAAACCCTATATATATTATGTTTTTTCCTATACAAAAATACCTATAATAAAGTTTAATTTATAAATTAGGCACACTAAGCAATTAACAACAATAGCTAATAATAAAATACAACAATTATAGCAATATACTGTAATAAGTTATGTGAATGTAGTCTCTCAAAATATCTTATTGTACTGTACTTGCCCTTCTTTTTTGTGATGATGTAAGATAAAATGCCTACTGATGAGATGAAGTGAGGTGAATGATGTGGGCATTGTGACATAATGTTAGGATAGTATAAGGATTGCTTGAACACAAGTATTGTGACAGTGGATTTGGTAATTGGGATGGCTTCTGAGTGATGAATGGGTGTGGATATGTTGGACATACGGATAAGTCACAGCCTGGGAGGAACTCAGTGTGTCAGCACCAGACAGCTCAAGATTTCATCCAACTACTCAGAATGGTAATCAATTTAAAACTCATTGTTTATTTCTGGAATTTTCCATTTAATATTTTTGGACCTTGGTTGACTGCGGGTAATTGAAACCGTGGAAAGTGAAACCTAGTAAGGTGAAACCATGGATAAAGGGGAACTACTATACTATTATATGTTAATTACATCTCAATTTAAAAAATTTTCCCCTTTTAACCATTTTTAAGTGTACAGTTCTGTGGCATTAAGTACATTTACACTGTAGTCCAACCATCGCCACCATCCATCTGCAGAACTTTTTTTTTATTGTGAAATAAACATTTT
>NW_017731358.1:2801046-2865142 GCF_001890085.2 Hipposideros armiger | reverse complement strand
GGTCACCACAACATGAGGAACTGTATTAAGGGGTCGCGGCATTAGGAAGGTTGAGAACCGCTGACTTAGATGAAAATTTATTTTTACTTCCCCCATGCCCTCTTCGTGACCTGGCCCGCACCGCCTTCTGTGCTTGGCTGTGGTAACTGACCCCAAGGATATCCCTGAGTTGGATTACCAGGATTACAAGAGTGGCTTGGCTGTTTGGGCATTATAATCAGGATTTAGGGCTGGAGCTGGGAGGATGGAGGAAGGGGAGGGAGAGGGCTCAGTCAGACAGTGAGTGAGGGGCTGTGTGCCATGCTCCCCCCCCCCCTTCTGCCTCTCCTTCCCACCACCACCACCTGATGGACTGGACCTGGGCGCTTGGCCTGTCCCTTCCTTTCTTCTTCCCTTCCACCGACCAGCTTTACTTGCTCGCCCCAAAAATAATTTTAAATTTGAATGTTAAATAATAACTGGTTAGAGCCATGAAGAATTCTTTATTAAAAAGAAAGAAGTTAGTTGTTTAATCGCCCAAGTCACCTAGAAAAGAAAAAAAAAATGTAGAAAAAGTTCAGGTAGTGACTGATGAAGCTAGTTAACTAATTTGGGGCTATCAAAATTTCTGACAATCCAGGAAAGTAGTGGATTGTGTCTCTAAGGGGAGCTGACCCTCTGCAGAGCAATGCAGGAAGGGAAAATATTGAAAATTCTAAGAACTAAAAAAGTAATGCCTCATGAAGAGCAGTAATATCAATTAGAACATTAGAATATGTTATTTAAAAAAGAGGAATTCCAAGTGTAAGAGGTGTACGAAAAACAAAGAAAAATGTCTGCCTAATCCCTGCTCTGGCTTACTCCAGTATTACACTCCAAACCACCCCAGAGGGATTCTGTCATGTGCAACCAGAGTCCAGACTAATAACAGCAGCTATGTGCCACTTTAATGACACCAGAATGGCTGGTCAGGGCCAGCCAGGGCAGGTCAGGTAGGTCTAAGTAGTCAAACCTGCTCACCCTTTTGTGTGCCCTACCTGGATTTATGGAATTAGGATCCACCCAGATACTGAAAGCAGGAAGCAGGACTCCAATCTTGACTGCAATGCCTCTTACTGATAATATGACTAGTTTTCATACCTAGCTACCTTAGAATTTAGACTGAAAAATCCTGTGCTCCTCCAGAATTCTTTCTTCCATAGAAAACTATGGGTTTTAACCTTGCTATTTCCCTACAGTCTGCAGAAACATCACTGACCTACTGTCACCAGGAGATGCTAAAGACCACTTGAGAGGATTTTCAGTACACTCTAAGTCCAAGATTGAGCACTACGTATTTTTAAAAGAAAAAAATTATTAGACTTCTAGTATTTATTATACTAAAATTATTTTAGTAGAATGTTGCTTTAGTATGCTCAAACCCAATGAGGTATAAACTTGTTACAATTTTTATGCAACTGTTTCAGGTCTTATGTTTAGTAAGTCTTGGATCCATTTTGATTTAATTTTGTGCGTAGTGTAAGATAGGGGCCCAATTTCATTTTTTGGCATGTGGTTATCCAGTTTTCCTGATACTATTTGTTGAAGAGACTATCCTTTCCCCACTGGATGTTCCTGGTTCCCCTAGCAAATATTAGTTGACTGTAGATGAGGGGGTTGATTTTTGGAGTTTTCTATTTTGTTCCATTGGTTTGTGTGTATTTTTATGCCAATACTGTACTGTTTTAATTACTATAGCTTTGCAGTGTAGCTGAAATCAGAAATTGTGATTAGTTCTGGCTTTGTTCTCCTTTCTGAGGATTTGGCTACTTGGGGTCTTTGTGGTTCCATAAATATTCTAGAATTTTTTTCTGCTTTTAAGAAAAGTACCATTGAAAATTTGATAGGTATTGTGTTAAATCTATATAGGTGGCTTTGGGTAGCATGATCATTTTAACAAGAGTATTAACTCTTTCAATCCATGAACACGGAATGTCCTTCCATTTGTGCCCTTTTTTTCCCAGCTGTCTTGTAGTTTTCATTGTACAGATCTTACACTGCATTAAATTTATTCTAGGTATTTTATTGTTTTTAATGCTAATTGTGAATGGAATAGCTTTTTTTTTTTTCTTAAGATTTTTTATTGGGGAATTGGGGGGATGGGAACAGCGCTAGGGAATTGGGGGAAGGGGAACAAAGAAGTTGCTGTCCTTTTTGTTCTTCAGTCTAGTTGTGGAGGACGTTGCTTCACTGGCCCAAGTTGGCACCATCATTGCGCTCTTCCCGGGTGAGGCAGATCAGTCGCCGACCTCTGGACGGCTGCTCACAGCGGCTGCTGGCCGCTCATGCTGGCTGCTGGCTACACACTGTAGCCCATGGCAACCCACTGCAGCAGGGGCTACAGCCTACGCTGTCACCAGTGACTCACCGCAGCCTAGCTCCAGGTTGAGCTGTTGTTCAGCATCTTAGCTGTGGAGGGCAGTGTCACTGGCCCTCAGATGTGGGATCCGAACCGGGGCCCTCTGGCATCGCAAGCCAGCCCTTAACCAATGCGCCACCTGGCTGGCCCATGGAATAGCTTTATTTCTTTTTTAGATGTTTCACTGTTAGTATACAGAAAAGCAACCGATATATGTATGTATATTGATTTTATATCCTGCAACTTTACTGAATTCACTAAGTTTTGTACTTGTCTTTTATATCATAATTTTTAATATTAACATATTACATTATATAGCCACAATTAGTTTGTAAAATAATAAACAATATTGCTCATTCTGGACATAATACTTAATGAATTCATAACTGAACTCCTAAGTGCAACATATAGCTATTTATGAGTAAATTCAGATTTGAAAAGTAGATGCAGATTTTTTCATCTGTGGCATCAGAGGGCATAAAATTTTTATACTTTTACTATATTTCATTCATAACATGTATTTGATTGTGTACTTTGTAGAAATTCTAAGATTAAACAGTAGCTAAGTAAACTTTCAAAAATGCACTCAATTTTTAGGTCATTACCTACTTGTGACCTGTTGTGTCAACATTTATGTTAATAGAGGGCCGGCAGAGTGGCTCAGTTGGTTAAGAGCTCACTTAAGAGTGTGAGCTCTGAGCAACAGCAGTTTGAGTCCCAGCTTGAGCTGAGCTGCTGCTGAGTTGCCAACAGGTGGCAGGATGGCTCAACTAAAAATAATAATTAATAGAACTGTTTTTACTTGAGCACTGCATGTTTTGGATGTTTCTTCATTCATTGGCTAGAATGATTACAGGAGAATCATGCCCAAGTGAACTTTGGGTCACTCTTCCTAAGCATTTTTCTATGGCTATAGAAAAGAGGACCCAATGGAGGCTCTATTAACCCTCAGCCCAGTCATTTCCTCCACCAAGAATACCAGGGTATGGCAGGGGCTTTTCAAGTGCAGGAAGGTATTCTGAATTTCTCCCACATCCTCTAATTGGCCTAAATTCTGCTCCTTTGGCTGGAGTATGGCCCCAGTGGTGATGGTAATAGCAAGGTATCTTTTCCACTCCAGCTAAGACTTAGATCCTCATTCCCATAATGTCCTACTGGCCTGGCAACATAAGTCTAAAATTAACCTTAGCCTAGTGGAAGGGACAATCTTCCCCACTGGGACTACTCCACAGGATGAGAGTTGGCTACAAAGGAGACCCCACCTCTGCTCAGATCCCAGGCTGAGCAATAAGGTCCCTCTTGTGCCCAGCCTTTTACCTCCACAAGTCTTGCACATGACTGAGGGGCCTATCTTCTGCATTTATGGTGGCTACCTTCTCCTATCACCAGACTTTAGTGCAGTAAGGATGGTATTAAGTCACAACTGACTGGTCAAGAGCAAGAATGTGAATTATTGCTAAGTTTCTTAGCTATGATATCAGTATTATGGTTATACTGGAAAATATCTTTTTTAGGAGATGCATGCTGGTATATTTTGAGATCAAGTGTCATGGTATCTCACTTTCAAATAGTTCAGACAACAAAATACACATACATACAGACAGAACACATGTGCAGTGTATTACTGTTTTTCTCTAATTCTGTTTGAACATGGAAACTGAGGTCAAGGGAGAACGATTCATCAGTTAAGGCTCCAGGATTATACATGATTCTGCCAGAGGGTGATTGACTCATCTTGAAGGTATTTCTCTTCTTGGCAGAGAGAAGAAACTGGGTAGTACTGCATCAGCTTCAGGATTGTCTATCCTGGATCGCAAACTGGTTGTAACTTGGAGGGAACATTAAATGTGAGATGAGCATGTCTGGTGTCTGTAAATTGAACATTGGTTGGGAGAGCTATGTGTAGCCCTGAGAGTTGGTATTAAAAATAACCTGAAGCACAAGCAAATGGGTTCAGTCTGGCTGCCAGGCAACCCCACCACGTTTCCTTCAGGTTGACCTTTATTATTTTTTTCTACCTACATATCTTAACATTTTCCCCTTCTGGACCTCCCTTGCTTCATTTAATATTTAATGAGTATTATTTTTATGAGTTGGAGGGGTCCAAGACAGGCTAGATCATAAGCTTTGAAACTAAACTGGATAGAAACCTTGCCCTCAAGCATTTTACATTTTAATAAAAAAAGAAAAGTAAGTACTATACAATTACCATGATTATGTTCCTTTAACATAATCCTTTACAATTTGTAACTTAATTATACCTGCAAAGATCCTTTTACCAAATAAGGTAACATTTACAGGTTTCAGAGATTAGGACCTGATATCTTTGGGGGGTCATTTTTAGCCTACTACAGATTGATTTAGAATAAAAAGTGAAAATAACTATAAAATCACTGGTACATGATCAGTATTCAGTGAATATTAGTTCTCTTCCCCCAAATTTTAATACTTCATTTACTATATGAAGTATTACCTAATTATCTTCTGTTCAAATGTCTTAACATTTATACAATAGAATGGTATTATTCTACATGACAAACAGCTTAAACAAAGAATCAGGATTTTTTTTTTAACCTAGAAAGTTTTGTTGCAGTTTTTCAAATGTTTTTATTGGATTTAAAATTCATTTAAGGGATACAGAGATATAGAACTTGTTTGATCAGCTACTAAAATATTTTGGTATCCCTTTATTTTTGTACTGAAGAGCCAGTTCACTTTTTCTCCATGTTCAATACTTAGCTTTGGTGAAATTTTGCCATATTCTTCATCTGTTACTGAAGTATTAGCGTTCCCACCCTGCTTGGTGCAAGTCGTTCTTTTAGTTTTCTTCCTGTGGGTATGTTTTGTAGGACTCTTCTGTTTTTTCTCAACTTCACTGCTTATATCCCACAACATTATTTTCCCATCATTCCCTCCAGTAAGCAGCAAATAGGATTCTGGCAGAAAGCAGACCTGGGATACCCCTAAAGTGTGGCCCTTAAAGCTCAGTTCCTGTTCACACTTGACTCCCATCACCCTAAAGATTCGAACCTTACCATCTTCTGCACCACAACTAAAAATATTACCACACGATGCCACAGACACAGAGTGGGCTAGAGCAGGGTTTAAAAGTTGACCGGGTGATTGTGGGCTCTCCATTTCTTCTGTTTCATCCTCCTGTAAATTTGTAATCCAGAGTGGCCGGGCTTTCTGAAGGCTCCACAGCATCACCTTTAAATAAAAGGAAGTTACACAGTCAAATAGAGTTCTAGCTATTTTTGTTCAACTACCATGCTTATTCTGCTTCTAATAAAATCATCAAAGTAGTCTGGGTATGATTACCAGGATATATTTCCAACAATATTTAAAAAAATTTTTTTAGACAGCACAACATGCCAGTGGAATACTACCCTGGTGCCAAAACTACAATGCCAACGGGCTGTAAGTTACAATTTAGAAAACAAGATCCTGAATTAACAAACAAACCCACTATTAATGGTTTGTTTCATTAACAAACCCATTAAAGTGTAATACAAATTCTTTTTTTTTTTAAGATTTTATTGGGGAATTGGGGGAGGGCAAAAGCGTTGGGGAATTGGGGAAGGGAAATAGACAAGTTGCTGTCCTTTTCATTCTTCAGTCTAGTTGTGGAGGACGTCGCTTCACTGGCCCATGTCAGTATTATCATGGCGGCTCAAGGCAGCTCACAAAAGCTCACGCCTGCTGCTGGACAGCCCCACTGCAGCCTACCCTGTCACCAGCGACTCACAGCAGCCCAGCACCAGGTCGAGGTGTAGCTGTAGAGGGCACAGCATCACTGGCCCTCATGTGGGATCCGAACTAGGGCCCTGCTGCTCAGAGCTGGCGTCCCAAGCCAACTCCTAACCAACGTGCCACTCGGACAGCCCGTAATACAAATTCTTAAGCAGTTGCCAGTTTTTTTAAGTCATTCTACCCTTATCTCTGCAAGTAAAATTGAAGATTACAAAATTTATTAATTTTAGTCTATGCTGGTTACAAGTAAAAATGCCTATCATTGGAATTCCACTGAAGTAATTTCCACCTGTAGTGCTTTTTCCTTTCCCTTTCCCATTACCCAAATTACCCATTCTAGGGGCTTTAGCTCAAGTCCCTGTTCCTCTAAGAAGGCTTTCCGAACTATTCCAGCCCACTTCTCTTTTTCCCATACTTAATTCTTATTCTATTAGTTGACATATGTTACTAGCTTGTCAGCTTCTTGAGCTTTAATTCATCTTTGCTAATGCCTAGCATAATGCCTGGAAAAGAACAGAAACTCCAAACCTGTCTGTTGATTAATCTAACATCCTGCTATATTTAGCTTTTTGTTGTTGTTCCCTACCATGATCTTGGACCTACTAAATCAATTTAAATGAAATGCTAAATAAAACCCATTTGAAACAAAACAATAAGCTTTGTGAATTGATTTTACTCTATAGTGATTCATTTTCTTCCAATTTGAAAAAGAAAATATTCTTAATACTTTTATAGAGAATAGACAGTTCTATTTTACCATTTTGTATTATTCCTGAATTATGACTCACAATTTAAAATGGACACTAATTAGGATAAATAAGACCTTGTTTAGATAGTCAAAAGCATAGATCTGAATTAACAAGATTACTACTGCTGATATTAAGAATTTGGCCTTCTATCCAAGGTTAACTTCTGTCAATTCAGACTACTTTCAAAAGAAGTGAAATCTAATACTACTACTTATATTCTGCTTCTACTAGGGAAAGAACTGAAAATCCTTTTGGATTGGATTTATAAAATTATAGTAAGTGGACAGCAATTGGAATTTGGGTGAAGCCAAAATACTAACAAACTGAAATAAATTAAAGTAAAATAAAGAAATATTAGAAAATATAACAAAAACGAATGAGTACTAAAACTTGATGTGAAAATAATCTCCATAAAAAAAACCTGAGCACAGGAAAATGGACATTCCAAAATCTGCTAGCTTAACTGTATTGGCAGGTACCCCCAAGTTTTTCTTACACAGCCTCTATAATGCCTGGATTATATTTTCTGTCCTCCTAAAACATCTAAATATGAATTACACCAAAAGTGTTTTCAGCAACTTAAATATTTTTGTATTTACTTAAATCATCCAAATGTGTTAATAACCATCCCAGATTCTACCAATTCAAGAATCCAAGTACTGAAGATTCCCAAATTGTTCCTGCCTAGGCAGTCTCTTTTTACTTTATTCTAACTGCCAAAAGATTCCAAAGTGTCTCACAATTTCTCAACCACCTGTTCAAGCAATATCACCCGAAGCAGGGGAGCTACAGATGTCAAAGGAAAGAATACAAGAGTTTGGGGTTTATGGTGCTATAAAACATCAAAGGGAGAGAACGTGGACAACTGGCCAATGTTTAGAAGTGAATATAATCATATCAAAGTGATCCTACTCAAAAATTTCTCCCCCCTACAAAAAACATTTTCTTGCTCATAAAAGATTCATTTTCAAAAAAACCAAAAACCTCCTCCACCATCCTGATCCTTAGGTGTTGGTATTAGTGATCTTTCAGACTCCAGAAAGAACAAACCTTTAAATGTTTATTTTCAGGTGTGGAAAAGGGGGTAGGAGAAGGGGCGGGAATCATGTATGCTACAGAAATATATGATGGTTTCAAATTTCCAAAGTTTTTTACAGGAAAATACTATTTGAGTGGTGCATACACAGGTCTTTATTTAATGTTACTCTTTATACCTTATACATACATTATAAATGCTATTTGTACCTATTTAATATAAAACTAAGTGGTCTCAAGTATCATAATAAATCACACTTTGTTCTTCAGGTCCCTGACTCTGAGTATTATTTAACCTGTCTAAATAAAAAGGTGTAATTTTTATAATTTCTATAATAACAAGGATAGGTGTGCTGAACATATCTACTGTGTGTGGCAGTAATTCAGTTCCTGCCTTGAGATAAAATGCATTTGCTCAGTGAGAAATAACTCTCAAAATTAACCCAATAAAAACTCCCTTTCAGGGCCGGCCGAGTGGCGTGTTGGTTAAGAGCTGGCTTGGGATGCCAGAGGGCACTGGTTCGGATCCCACATATGAGGGCCAGTGACACTGCCCTCTACAGCTAAGATGCTGAACAACAGCTCAGCCTGGAGCTGGACTGCCATGAGTCACCAGCGACGGCAGGTGTGTTGCCATGGCTACCATGTGTAGCCAGCAGCCAGTGTGAGTGGCCAGCAGCCGCTGTGAGCCGCCGTCCAGAAGCTGGCGACTGATCTGCCTTTCCCGGGAAGAGCGCAATGATGGTGCCAACTTGGGCCAGTGAAGCAATGTCCTCCACAACTAGACTGAAGAACAAAAAAAGGATAGCAACTTGTCTGTTCCCCTTCCCCCAATTCCCCAATAAAAATCTTTAAAACAAACAAACAAACAAAAAAATTCCCTTTCACTATTATAACTACACTGTTAGACTCCCCCATAGGCTGGCTATTCTTAAAAGTTTAGAATAATATTGAATAACCAGGTTTTAAGAAATTACAGGTAGAAGAAATTACAGCGTTTCAATTTTAGTAAGAAATAATGTCTTAAAAGCATGGTTGTGGGCCGGCCGAGTGGCACGTTGGTTAAGAGCTACCTTGGGACGCCAGCTCTGTGCAGCAGGGCCCCAGTTTGGATCCCACATGAGGGCCAGTGATACTGCCCTCTACAGCTAAGATGCTGAACAGCAGCTCAACCTGGAGCTGGGATGCCGGGAGTCACCGGCGACGGCTTAGGCTGCACTGGGCTGCCATAAGCTACTGTGTGTGTCCAGCAGCCAGCGTGAGTGGCCAGCAGCCAGCGTGAGCTGCTAAGAGCAGCTGTGAGCGGTCGTTCAGAGGCCGGCAAGCGACTGCCTCACCTGGGAAGAGCGCAATGATAATACCAACATGGGCCAGTGAGGCGACGTCCTCACAACTAGACTGAAGAACCAAAGAACAGCAACTTGTCTGTTCCCCTTCCCCGATTCCCCAACACTGTTCCCCTCCCCCAATTTCCCAATAAAATCTTTTTTTTTAAAAAAAGCATGGTTGTGACATCATAGCCACTATTGTCATATCACAGCCCAGTGCAGAAGGTAATCTACAGTGAACTTTTAGCAATTCTTGGCAGTCAAGCTTGTCTCTTTTTCACAAAATATCTCCTATACTGTTCTCTAGCAGCTGCCTGACTCTAATAAAGCTTCCTGCCTATAACTGGAGGCAAAATGGTAAATTCTAGATGCCCACTTCTTACTTAATCTGAATACTGGTCATTTTTGCATACCTAATCGTTTACTACCAAACTTAGTAGTTAAATAATAAACCAGTGATTGAAAACTAGTATAGCATCATGAAAGAAAGACCAGTTAAAGAGACACTGTACAAACTGCCTACTTAAAACAGATATCCACCTGATTGTGTAGGACTTTCTTTATAACCAAGTACACAGATTATCACCACTAGGGTAGAAAATTGTAGATTTTAAAATTCTGCCTACTGGGCCAGCCAAGTGGCTTGTTGGTTGGTTAAGAGTTGGCTTGGGAGCGCCAGCTCTGAGCAGCAGGGCCGCCAGTTCAGATCCCACATGGGCCAGTGATGATGTGCCCTCTACAGCTAAGATGGTGAACAATAGCTTGACCTGGAGCTGGGCTGTTGTGAGTCGCCGGTCACAGCGTAGGCTGCAGTAGGCTGCCATGAGCGGCCGGCAGCCGGCATGAGCTGCCGTGAACAGCCGTCCAATGGCCAGCGACCCATCTGCCTCAGCCGGGAACAGTGCAATGATCACAATACCAACATGGGCCAGTGAAGCAACGTCCTCCGCAACTAGACTGAAGAACCAAAGGACAGCAACTTGTCTGTTCCCCTTCCCTGATTCCCCAATGCTATTCCCTCCCCCAATTCCCCAATAAAAATCTTAAAAAAAAAAAGAAAAATTTCTGCCTACTAAATAAATACCATTAGTTTGAGGGAAGGGGAGTGGCAGTCCTACTGATAACAAAAACCAGCCTCATCTATTTCTAAATTATGAGGGGGTAGGGAAAGTCCAGGAAGAAATGGTACAGATCATTGGCCAAGAAGGTGGAAAGACAAAATCTTTGATGCTATTAACAAAATCACAGTCTTAGAAGAAAAATACTGTGTGTAGTTAAAAAACTAGATTAAATGCCTAGAACAACAGATCATTAATAAACAATGGTTCTTTTTCTAGACATCCCCTGTTTCCAAACCAAGAACCTTTTCTATCACATTATTGAAGATATTTTGCTTGAATACCTCTGGTGTCACAGAAAAAAACACAGGCTTTGGAGTCACAGAGATTGAGATCTGAATCCCAATTCAGGCAGCTGTGCAGGCACTTAATTTGAATCTCAGTTTCCTCATGTCCAAAAAAAGAAGTAATAATTATCTATTAGGGTGTGGTTAGCATGAAAACTAATATATGTAAAGCATTGGCAAGTACTAAGTGCTCACCAAAAAGAAGCCGTGATTATTCTCATTCCAGTGATACAAGATTTACTCTTAAGAAGCACATCTATTGTGGGCAAGTTCAAGCTATTTGAAAGCTTTCTTTTATTATGCCAAAATCTGCTTCCCTATGACCAGCTTATTTTACTCTTCCCCCTCATGAAAACCCCACACAATGGGGTTTCTAGATATACCTACTCTTCTAATGGCCTTCCTCTGAATTTGGGTTAATATGTGACGGTCCTTTCAAAACTCAGCATGAATGTAATGCTCTGATCCTGGTCACCAATACACAATATCTCAATTAATGCACCCCATAATTTTAAAGTAAAAACAACAGATCCAGTCCAAGTTTGTTTTTTTTAAAAAACACAGTTTATAGAAAATGGGTATAAACTGTTTTCAGTATGACCCTTTGTTGAAGCAAATGTTTAGAATCAAATATTTGAATTCTCAGGTTTTAGGAATGTATTAAAGCATACAGAAAGGAAGACTAAAGGATTAATGATTACTTTGTGAATAAAATCAAGGCTTTGTCAAGTTAGCACAAAACATGCAGAAGACAATGTTAGTAGAGAATAGAAAATTAAAAGTTTGATTCTGTTAGCAAATCCCATTTAGAAATTACCCAAGTACTCTTTGCAAAGCATCACCTGCATATCCAGTCCACATGACACCAGGCTCTGAGGCCTTTGAGGCCGAAAAGCTACAGAAGAACAGATGTTGGAATGTCTCTTCAGTGATCTGCTAACTTTCTTACTTTCCAAGTCTAGGATTTTGATTGCCCCAGAGTCATCAGCAGAAGCCAGCAGGTTTTCAGTTTCATTCAATGAAAGACAATTGATTTCTTCTTCATTCACATGAAAATGGTCCAGGGAACCTTTGAGGGACCTTACATCCAGGATGCTAATGGTTTCTCCATGTGAGGCATAGAGCTTGGTGGGGCAAGAGCGAGAGAATAAGACACTGGTCACATCATCAGCCCCTTGGAAGCGTGTGTGTCCCAATGGAGTCCCATCTTCACCCCAAGCCATGAGATCTCCACCCTCTGCTCCAGAAGCCACTAGCCCTTCTTGACTTGCATTCAGGCAGAGAATAGGAGAAGAATGTCCACCAGTCCACTTGAGAGCCATAATGGCCCAGAAGACTCTGTAAAGAGGGGGAAAAAACTATAATCTCATGTTTTACTTAAGAACTTGATGGTAGGAGATAAATGCAAAAAGTGCCATTTCATTTAAATATTTTAAAAAGACATCTAAAGAACTCAACAAAAAATACATTTTAAGATTAAGTCTACAAAAGCCTGGTGAACACAGGGCTGTGGCGCACCTGTCTGGAACGTGCCTAAACGGGCTTCCCCTGCAATGAGGGACCCAGGTTAAGCCTGGTTTTCCAGATTTTGATGTGAGGCGTACATAAGAATAAATACTAAATATTTTAAATTAGAAAATATTCTTTTCAAGAGAGGGCTGCACACCTTCAGATTATATCTTTTATCAGAGTAATGTTTTAGAGAGTGTGCTCTTGGAGCTGGACTCTCTAGGTTTGAATAGCTCTATTACCTATTAGCTGGGTGACTTTGGGTAAGTACTGAACCTCCTCTGATTCACCCTCCTTTTCTATAAAATGAGGGTAACAAGAATAACATCTATTTCATAGGATCAGAGAGGATTAAATGAGATTTATATATATATATATATATATATATATATATTATATGTATGTATGCCTGCCCATATAATAGTGCCTGGTACATAATGAGTGCTCAACAAATACTACCATTATCACTTTTCTTATTTTTATTAGGCTGGTCAAAGTGGCATAATATATATTACACCAATGGTCCACTTGTATTCCATTTTACAAAACTGAGTCTCAGAAATGTTAAATAATTTGCCCAAAGTCAGCTGGCCCTTAGGATTTATACATGGGATCCCAAACTTAAATCATGAAGACCTTTTTCTAACAATTTCTAACAATTCCTCTTGACAACAGTCATACTTGTTAGTATTCTTTGAAAGTACAGAAAATGACCAAAAGCTACTAATCACTCATTACTGCTTTTAAATGTACTCACAAATTTTTAATCACATTATCACCTACTTGCATTTACTTGCAAGTACTTGCAATAAGCAGTGCTTACGCTCAAAATTTAGATTCCTGATATGCTAGGCATCCCAGATCCATAAACTGAAATTGCCACATACTTCCTGCTTTAACTGCCTATCAGGCAAAGCAAAAAAGAAAATCAGGGCAGTTTCTACAACTCTAAATGGTCAAGCAAAAGGAAACAAACAAATCTGGTCAAGTTTAATTTTTCACTTCACAAGCCAGGGGAGAGTTTATCTAGTAAAAAACTGCCAGTTGCTTTACTATTTTCAGATACAATACCTGAATTTAGTACAATGGTACAGAGATAAATTTCCTAAAATTGTTTTGAAAAATCATTTTTTAAAAATCTGGCAATCTGCCTACAATTTCTGTTCCTGACACAAAGCTTGTTTCCTCCCACTTTTAGCCACACACACAAAAAATGACTAGACTGGAAAAAAAATCATTAATCTGTTAATAAAGTAACAGAAACATGGTTACAAAATCAGATATAGCAATTTTCATAAAGATGACAAAATGAGAAAAAGAAAGATATCTTTAAAATCTCAGCAGAAGCACTCAATTAGTATACAGAGGAAGCTAATTAAACAGACTGAAGCAAGTAAGTTTTAATGGAGAGGTCTGAAGAGGAAATGACTCATTTGGAGGTAAAGACAGGGAACCCTGGCAGTTTGATTTTTGCTGACAAGTATTTAAATACTAGTTAAATAATTTTCTAACATAACAAAGACTCTTGCCAAATGTTACAGATAAACCAAGAATAAAGGGCAATTACCACAATTTAAAATAAAAGATATTAATATTACTTAGGCTTAGGAACTGTAATCTGTGGTGACTATTGACTTACATAATAAAGACAACATCCTACTTTAAAATATGAAACTTGAATTAGCCATTGAAAAGGCCATTTAAGTTACAAATAATTTTGTTTATTATAAATCTGTAGAGTATTGATCACTTATTTCCTAAGTTAGAGTTTTATTTTTTCTATGATGTATCAACTTTAAAGTCTGGAAGTCTGCCCTCTACAATTTTAGGATTTTGTGAGCATATAGGTTTTGGGTCCCTGCTGGGATTTTAGGTTTTCTCTAAGACAAAAATGAGGCAGGGTTTCTACTACTTCCATTTCTACATCATAGATTTACCCCCAGGGAACCTCAGTGAATGCTGACCGGCAGAGAAAAGTTTTAGTAGGTTTTCTTCCTAATACAATTCTTTTCTGGAAAAGATTAACTCAATTTTAAACATACATTTGGTTAATCTCCACCCCAAAGTGTGAGGTCCGGCAACAAATGGATTTTGTATTTAAAGGCATTTAAAGGGACTATTATAGATAATACAGTTCCTGTAAATTTTTCCATAATGGAACCAGTAGTAACTCTCAGTCTATTAATCTCAGAAGACCAAGGTCAGCTCTACCTTAACCTCTATGCACCAAAGTAAAAAACAAATTAAACTCCTAATCTCACATCACATGGATAATATTTACCGATTACCTAGTCAGAAAAGACCTATTATAAGGAATGTTAAAAAAGCCCCAGAAAGCTATACACTGAGGCTTTTAATTTTAGTTGTCTTTATCATGAGGAGTATTCATTCATGATTCAACTAGAAATCCCCAAATCACTTGTCTGCAAAATTAAAATTTGTAATTATTTGAAACACACTCAAAGACCACCATAAAAAAGTGTTACATAATTAGACAATTCCAGTAAAAGGTAGTGGGGGAAAATGCAATTAAATCTGGGTTAAATAAAAGCAATCTTTCAGAAATAAGTTGTCAAGCCAGTTTCTTGTTTTTCTCTTATTGGGACTGGAAAGCCTACCAGAAATAGAATCAGCAAGTGACACTATCCCCACATACAGGTATCAAGTCAATGAATTCACACACAGGTGCCTAAAGGGTCAAGCACAACAATGAATCATATCCTATTGCAAATTACTTTAATTAGATAAGAGATTCCTTCCAATATCTAATGAGATCATGGAGTGGGCAGGGGAAGTGGGGTATATTGACAGCATTTTTAGAAAGGGTAAAATGCAATAGTATGCAGTTCTCAACAGCCGGAGGGCAGAATACAGATACTGAACTTGAGGGAAGAGACTTGGTCAAGAGGGTGATGAGCAGGTGAAAGATCTGTATAAAGAAAGCAAAGTATGAGGGCCAGCCGAGTGGCTCAGTTGGTTAAGAGCTCACTCAAGAGTGTGAGCTCTGAGCAACAGGGTCTCCAGTTTGATTCCCAGCCCAAGCTGAGCTGCCAACAGGTGGCAGGATGGCTCAGCTAAAAAAAAGAAAAAAGGAAGTATGATTAAAGGAAACCTTTTCCTACTTTGAAATTCTAGTTGGGCCACTTGAGGGGTACTTTGCCACAAAAAGTCACCTCATTGGCTGGACAAGATTAGCACCCGAATTGTCTGATCAGATCCTTAAAAGGCTCTACTCACCTATATTGTGACAGATAGGATAAAGGCCAACATCTTTAATAACTGAATGATCTCTAAACACTCTGCTCTAGTCATACTTCTATGTACCCACTTGTCCTTTTCAAGTGTCTGTGCCTTTAAAGCAGTTCATTCTGCCTGGTTCTTTGTCCCCTTCTCAAATGCATTAACTTTACTTATCCTTGAAGATTTAAAAGAAATGTCTTTCCAGAAAATTATTGGTTCTCCTAAAACTCTATACAGTCTGAGGTTACAATACCATATAGTCACTATCATTGTAACGAGTATAAGTCAACCTTTCTTCACGTTTAGGTTTTCCAAAGTTGGTCTTGATGTAGAGAAGCTGGCTAGCAAACAACATGACTAAAAGGCTATGCCATTGGCATTAGCAAGTATGAAAAGAATCCGGGTTACTAAGCATGTTGAAAAACTAAAAACACCTAGGAAGGGAACACAATAATCAAACAACATACAGCAGAGTAGAGAAGGTAGCTCCTGTTCTTTTATTCTTACTAGAGAACAAGAAATGGATTATACACAAAAGTGGGGTTTCTGGAAAGATTTCTTTCTACATAAAGGCAAGAAAGTGGAGTTGACAACTAAAGGAATCTGTGAACCCTATTATAATAATTCCCTCACAGTTGTTTTGAGAACTACATAAAAACCCGTGTAAAGAAATCTAGTAGAATGCCTGGCTCACATGAGTTATTGTTTTCTCTAAGCATTCTTTAAAGGCTGTCAGAAAACTTTTTGGGCCACCTAGGAAACCGTGGCATGATCAAATAATGGTGCAATTCTTTCCCTTCGAAGAAGCCATGTATAATTATAGTTTCCACATCATTCTCCCCATTGCAATGTCTAAATAAAAACACATTGCCTTAATCCGCCTACTAATCGGTGGGTTAGTAGGAAAGACTGGGAAAAGCCACATTTTTTCCAAACGAATGTAGTACTTAATAAGTACTTTAAACAGCACTTTAAAGTTATCCAAACTTTGCGGGGGAGGCAGGTTCAAATGTGGCGACCTTACTTTCCAAATACACGCTGGGGCACACGTTCTGGAAAGTACCGGTATTTAGGAAAAACGAGAGCCTGACCAAGAAAAGACGACTTTAGCGGCCGAAAGTAAAGAAATATCCAACTCAAGCCGAAGGCGGCGGAGCCAGGAATTGCATAGGAGAGGGAAGTTTCAAGCGTTAGGTTGGAGTCTGAAACAGGTATCTAGCTGACATAATGAAACCTCACAGGAAGAGAGGTCCAGAAAAGCAGACGCGGGACTTCTACACCAAAAAAAAGGAAAAGGTATGGGAGGCGAGCCACGAGACCACCCGCGCAAGCCTCATACCTGTGCTTCCCGCTTCCCTTCTCAGCGCCGCGTGATGACCTCACCCACCGGCGCCCAATCCCATGTAGCGTAAGGCGCGAGGCGCCTCAGCCAAACAGTCACATCCGGGGCTGAGAGGAACCGCGGGCGAGCTGGGCGTGCGCCCTTGCTTCGTGCCCTCAACCTGCATGGCGGAGCCACGGGCGCGCCACGGGGAGGCCGTGCGAGTCGGGCGGTTCCGGCGCCCGCGCTGAGTCGCGGGGGAGGGGCGGGGGACGCCCGTGCGGCGGGTGCCTCTGCCCTCAGTGAGGCGGGGCGCGCGGCGGACGCCCCCGGGCAGGGGCGGGAGTGGTGGAGGAGCTGGGCGGTTGGCTGTGAGAGGGGCGGTGAACGAGGTGCTCCCGTCTCTAGGCGAGGCTGCTTGGCCTCCCCAGCAGAGACGGGGAGAAGCGGCAGCAGCGGCGGTGGCCCTTGGGCCGGCTGGTGAGGTGATGGCGGCCCCGGCCCCGGGGGCTGGAGCAGCCTCGGGCGGCGCTGGCTGTGGCGGCGGCGGCGCGGGCGCGGGCTCGGGGGCCGGGGGCCGGCTGCCCAGCCGGGTGTTGGAGTTGGTGTTCTCTTACCTGGAGCTGTCCGAGCTGCGGAGCTGCGCCCTGGTGTGCAAGCACTGGTACCGCTGCCTGCACGGCGATGAGAACAGCGAGGTGTGGCGGAGCCTGTGCGCCCGCAGCCTCGCAGAAGAGGCTCTGCGCACGGACATCCTCTGCAACCTGCCCAGCTACAAGGCCAAGGTGAGGGATCCCCGGGCCACGCCGCTGCCCCCAGTCCCGCTCCTGCGCACGGCCCTCAGTGCTTCTCTAAGCTTCTGAGTCAGACGCCTCGCTTCACCATCCCGCCTTTCCACCGCACTTGTCAATACCTTATCTCACTTCCCCCCTCCACAAAGAGCCTCTTCTCTTTGGATTGAAGTTATGCGCCTTAACCCACCGCACTTCCGTGATATACTTTTTGAAGAACCAGATGGTTACCCATCCCAGGTTTCCATCACTCATTCTACTTTCCACACTCTTTCCCTTTAAAGACATACCGCCCCCATTGTTTGTTGTACCTTCAGTACTCTCATCTTATTTTTCTCCCTGGCCTTCAAATAGGCTTTAATAGATCTTCCTGCTGCCTTATCATCGGTTTAGTTCTAAGATCTTCGCTTTCATCCTACATTCACCTCACATTTTCCAACCTCTGATTTACAACCATTTTTTTTCTTTATTTTCACCCAAGTTCTCTTTTAATTCCTTCCACAATGTTTTAGGCTTATAAATGAGTGTGGTCCTAGACATTCTGCTAACTTTCAAGATATAGGCTTTAATAGACCAAACTCCCATTGGCATCGCTTAACCATCATAATACTGCCTTGTCTCACTATTATTGGCTACTTCCTTGCCAACTTTTTCCTAGTTCCAACTTAATGGTGTGTCTCTACTGTACTATTGGTCATAGAATTCCAGTTTTGCTGCCGTTTTTTCTTCTAAATTCTTGTGCACATTCCTACCTTCTTCGTATGCAAATAAAAATGTCAAGTAACAGGTATGGTACAGCTGAAAGGATTCTTTAGGCAATACAAAAAAAAAAGGCCTCGAGCTTGAGTTCATTTGGATGGATAACAGCTATTCAGTATAGCAGTCATCAAGAGCTATATGAGAGGATAAAGTCTCACTTAGACTGTGATAGAATGTGGTAACCATAAAAAAATACATTAATAACTAAAATGGGAAAATATTCCTTTTTAATGCTAGACTGCCAATGAGAGTCAGAGTAAGAAGTAAACTTTTTTCCATGTGAAATAGCTGTAAAATTTATTCTTCTGTAATAAAACAGGTTTTAGTTTAATAAGATAAGGAATATTGCTGTTAAATATGATCTAGCAAGTTGTTTTCCTACTAAGTGAAATAACGTTAATTTACTATGACAATATTTGTACATGGTAGATGCTCAGTGGATACTAGTTGTAATTTATATAGTAGAGTGCAAAGATTGCAATTTTGTCCTATTTTTGTGTGATAAACGTGTAGGCTTCATAAGTTTTATTTAGTTTTTATTTCTCCATAAAGTTTATTTTTATTTTAAATTAAGACATTTTGGTAATTGTGCTGTAATAAATAGGTTCACCTGATTCAATATTCATATAATAGTATGTAATGGATAATGTGTTCATGTGAGTCAACATTCAAAGGAAGCAAAATGTCTTTATCCCCCAGCCACCCAGTTTCCCTTCTTGGAGGCAACCTGTGTTACCTATTTCTTTTGTATCCTTCTCTAGATAGTTTAGGTTTCTTAAGTTTCTAATACTTCGTATGTCTTTCTACTACAAGCACTATAAGTATTGTAGACTTGTACTCGTATGTTCATTCAGATGTTGGAGGACTTTTCTTGAATATCTCGAGGATAAAGAGATTAATTCAAAAGAAATCAGAAGTCTAGTAAGTACTCAGTCTAATAGAAGAGGAAAAAATGTACAGAAATAACTAACACCTGGTAGAAATTGCTCCTGTTAGAGATATAAAAAGAAATAATATACTAGAAGTTAAGTGAAAGGAGAGATTTATGAGTTGAGAGGAGGATTGGAGGAGGTTTGAGGTCGAGATTGTATCTGACTTGAATTTTAAAGATTGGGAGGATTTGGGGCCGGCCAAGTGGTGCGTTGATTAGAAGTTGGCTTGGGATGCCAGCTCTGAGTAGCAGGGCCCCGGTTTGGATCCCACATGAGAGCCAGTGATGCTGCGCCCTCTACAGCTAAAATGGTGAACAACAGCTCAACCTGGAGCTGAGCTGCTGTGAGTCACCGGCGATGGCGTAGGCTGCAGCCCTTGCTGCAGTGGGCTGCCGTGAGCTACCTTGAGTGGCTGGCAGCCAGCGTGAGCTGCCATGAGCCGCCATGAGTGGCCGTCCAGTGGCCAGTGAGTGACTGCCTCACCCGGGAAGAGTGCAATGATAATACCAACATGGGCCAGTGAAGCGATGTCCTCCACAACTAGACTGAAGAACAAAAGGACAGCAACTTGTCTGTTCCCCTTCTCCAATTCCCCAATGCTGTTCCCCTCCCCCAATTCCCCAATAAAATCTGGGGGGGGGAAAAAAGATAGGGAGGATTTGAACATTTTACTAAGAGGAAATACCCTGAACAAAAGCAGTACAAAAGGAAAGCAAAGGCTTTGTACAGCATATACTGTATTTTTATTTTAAAAAACATGAATGCCAGGCACTATGCTCAGTTTTGTAGATGGAATGAATAAAAACAAAACACAGGGCCGGCTGAGTGGCGCGAAGGTTAGGGGCTGGCTTGGGATGCCAGAGGGCCCCGGTTCGGATCCCACATGTGAGGGCCAGTGACACTGCCCTCTTAAAAAAAAAACCAAAACAAACTCTTATGGATGCCTTGCCTTCCAACCCGGTGGAGGGTGGGGGTGGAATGGATATTAATAAAATAATCACACATTGTAAAATCCCATCTGTGGTAAGTACTGTGAAGGAGAGATACATGGTGCTCTGAGTGTCAGTAATAGAGGATTTGACCTAGGTGTGGAGGTTAGGGAAGGCCTTTTCTGAACAAATAATGCATGAACTGAGACCTGAAGGATAAGGATAAATAGGCCAAGGAGTGAGAGAAGAACCTTCCAGAAGAAATCTGATGAGTATGAGGGACAGAAAATACATCAGTGTAACTGGAACATAGAGAGCAAAGGTGAGGTGGGTTGAGATATGATGGAAGAGGTGGACTGGGACTAAATTATAGTCAAGCCATTTTGAACTAAGCAAGGGGAGTTAGGAGTGTCGGGATTGGTGATACGATTATTTTGCATTTTTAAGAGTTTATTTCTAACTTCAGTATGGGGAGCAGGTTGGAGGGGAACCTTAGAAATATGGATAGATCAATTAGGAACTAGGTAGTGGAGCAAATGGGGAAAGATTTAGTAGGAGAGATTTAGGAAAATCTACAGGATTTAGCAATAGATTTGAATTAGGGGTGAGGAAGAGGGAGGTGCTAAGGATGATTCCTAGGTATTTGGCTTACATAATACAGGAGTGACCTGCGCTGGATTTAGGAGGAATGAATTTACTTTTGTTAGAGTAGAATTTAAGTGTTTTTGAGATATCCAAGAGATTTCAGATAGGCATCTCTTCCGGTTTAGAGGTTAGAGGAGAGGCTAAAGATATAGTTTAATTAGTTCAAATTAAAGTTGTGGGAAATATGATTGTAAAGGTAAGCTGAAACTAGATAAATCATGAAGGTCCTTGAAATACAGCTTTTAATCTATAGTTTGGGCTTTGTTCTACAATTGGAAACCACAGGATTTGAATAGAGGAGTGACAATAAGCTGTGTTTTAGAAACACTAGGCCATAAGATGAATTGGAGCAGGCAGGGGTTAGTGACTACCAGAGGTACTTAAGACACTGTATAAAACAAATGTATGAACAAGTGTATAGAGGAGAGAAGGAGGTGGTTGGGAGAGCTATTAAAGAGAACAAATCCTCATAGGGGACAGCTAGCTTATCGGGTGAGTGAGATGAGGAAGAATGAAGAATCATAGGATTTCCAGGGATCCTGGGTAACCAAGAGAAAAATGGGAACAGCCTTGGGATAGCATTAAACTGGAAAGAATTTGGAATTTTCAATCTATTTAAGATTTGTCTTTTTAAAAGTTTATGTTACTGGGCCGGCCGAGTGGCGCGATGGTTAAGAACTTGCTTGGGATGCCAGAGGGCCCCGGTTCGGATCCCACATATGAGGGCCAGTGACACTGCCCTCCACAGCTAAGATGCTGAACAACAGCTCAACCTGGAGCTGGGCTGCCATGAGTCGCCGGCGACGGCTTAGGCTGCAGTCCCTGTGGCAGTGGGTTGCCATGGGCTACCGTATGTAGCTAGCAGCCAGCGTGAGCGGCCAGCAGCCGCAGTGAGCGGCCGTCCAGAAGCCGGCGACTGATCTGCCTCTCCCGGGAAGAGCACAATGATGGTGCCAACTTGGGCCAGTGAAGCAACATCTTCCACAACTAGATTGAAGAACAAAACGACAGCAACTTGTCTGTTCCCCTTCCCCCAATTCCCCAATAAAAATCTTTAAAAAAAAAAAAAGTACATGTTACTAAATAGCATCAATTATTTCAGTCATACTTAGCATCTAACTATAATTTTCTAAAGTTCAAACTTATTTCCTAAACGAGGTCCTAAAGCTGTAAAATCCAGGTTATGCATGAGACTGGGAGACAGGAACTACAGATTCTTATTTATTTGTGTATTTATTTTTTCATCTGAATTTTTCAGTATCCATCTATCACAATGTCATTATCATATCTAAAGTATAAAGTATAGCAGTAATTCCTTCATATAAAAAAATGCAGTGTTCAAATTTTCATTGTCTCATAAATCAAATGTTTATTTTTAATTTTCAGTTTATTTAATCAAGATCTATATAATATTCCCATGACAAACAGTTGATATATCTCTTAAGGCTATTTCAGTCTACACATTCACCTTCCATCTCCCTACCTCCCACCCTGCAACTTATTTGTTGAAGAAACCAGGTTGTTTACCCTATAAAGTTTTCCTCAATCTGAATGTTGTGGATTTCACTCCCCTGATGTTGCTTAACATGTTCTATCCTCTGTATATCCTATAGAGGTTTGATCAATTTAGGTTAGATTAGATTTTTTGCAGGATATTTTTTACTGGACTCAAGTGGTCGGGGGGGGGGGTGTACAGAATTAAGTGTTGTATGGTGCAGAATATGGTGGGTAAGAGTTCAGGAGAGAGAAGTCAGGGAGATTGGGTAGTTCTGGTTAAGAATAGCTTCATGGAGGTGGTAAGACTGGAGCTGGCCTTAGAGAATATGTGGGAGAAGGAGAGCAGGTATGATAACTGCAGGCAAGGAGAACAACACAAAGTTAGAGAAATAGGAGGAATCACATCTGGAGGGCTTTGAAAGCCAGGCAGAAGAATTTATAGTTGATAATGATGTCAATATGGAACTATCAAAGGTTATTGGACTGGGATGAAATGTAATAAAGGTGCTGTTTTAGAAAGACAGGTCTGGAAAGAATTCAAGTGGAGGGTTAAGAGCTGCATTCTGGAGAGTTTGGGGGGCAGAGGTAGGATAGTTAACCAAAAAAGGATACAGTGGAAGATCAGCCCAAGGTAATAGGAAGATGCCATAGGAGTTTGAGGAAAAGGTTGTAAACAGTGTTAGTGTGATGAAGAGAATAAAGATAGAGAAAAAGCAATTGGTATTTATAAGAATTGGGGTAAGTATTAATTAAATATTTTATAATGAGGGGTTAATTGTCTTGATAATCTCTTGAGTTATTTGGGCAATGCTTAATATTTTGGGGAAATTTTAAACCCCCCCCCCCTTTTAAACTATTCTGATCTTTTAGGTGCTTAAAAGTGTGTTATAGGAACAGATAGGAAAAAAATTTAGTAATACTTTAGTTTTACAGCCTCCTTATGAAAATATGGGATGCATGAAACAAGAAGTGTTTGCTTGTTTTTTATTAAATTTCTCTGCTGTGGAGTGTAACAGTGAAACAGTGATATACTGGCTAGTAAATGAACACTTGATGAGAGGGGACTGGATATCTGACTTCTCTTTGGGGCTCTTGCTCTAACTAACTGTTGACTTTTAGGTCTTTGTTCTCATCCCTGAGTTGGACTAGGTACCATTTAAGGTCCTTCCTAATGCTGAAATTCTATGACTCTGGAGTTGATTTTTCAGGTTAACTAAAGCAATGGGCCCCAGGGTGTTGGCTGCTTTTGGGTAGTTTGAATAAAGTAAGGTATTTAAAAAAAGACATACAAACTAAAAGCTTTAAATTATTAAAACATGAGAAATTGTTATTTGTACAGAGTAGCAATTTTCATACTGTATTTTGGAAGCTTTAAAAAAACTGGTGATTACTGAAGGTAAACTAACCTGTCCTATCAATGGGAAGCTATTCTTTAATGGCTATTTCTTTATAAATTCTAGTGGTTGAATTTAGATGCTACCTAGAGGATTATTTGATTTGATGAAATGAGAGTGGTGCTGGCTCAGTGTATAAGTAATACCTAGCAAGGAGGGCTGAGGCTCTAATGTAGCTTGTGGTTATTAAAATTTTTCATCAACTTTAGAGCTGCTATGACTAAGTTCTCTATTTTACTTAAAATATTCTTTTAGTGAGAGCATTGCCAAACTGAAAACTGTACATTTCTCTTAACTTTTTGATATAAAAATATCAAATATAAGCAAGAATATAGAAAATAGTTTAACGAACTTCTCTATACCTATCACCAAGCTTTACCAATGATTAATTCATGGGCAATCTATGTTTACCTCATCAACTCTCCTACTCCAACCTGGATATTTCAAAGCAATTCCCAGAAATCATTAAGCCATCCATAAATATTTCAGTGTTATCTCTAAAATATAAGGTTTCTTGTGTATATCTTTTGATATTTTTAAGAAGGCTATTTGGAGAAATAATGCTACGGTTTAGAATTTTGGTAAATAATGAAATAGTTGGCAGTTATTTCAAATGTTATGTTAGTATCCCATCCTAAACTAGCCATTTTTTGGAAATACTTGTTGTATTACTTAAAAATATAAAACTTTATTGTTTAAAAACACATTGCCTAAAATTTGGGTACTTTTTAATATTTAAGAAAAATCAAACTTCTGTTTCTTTGGTCTGTTTTTCATCTTTCTAGGTACGTGCTTTCCAACATGCCTTCAGCACTAATGACTGCTCCAGGAATGTCTACATTAAGAAGAATGGCTTTACTTTACATCGAAACCCCATTGCTCAGAGCACTGATGGTGCAAGGACCAAGATTGGTTTCAGTGAGGGCCGCCATGCATGGGAAGTATGGTGGGAGGGCCCTCTGGGCACTGTGGCAGTGATTGGAATTGCCACAAAACGGGCCCCCATGCAGTGCCAAGGTTATGTGGCATTGCTGGGCAGTGATGACCAGAGCTGGGGCTGGAATCTGGTGGACAATAATCTACTACATAATGGAGAAGTCAATGGCAGTTTTCCACAATGCAACAATGCACCAAAATATCAGGTGAGAAACTAGGTATTTTCTAGATGTGGGCCTTTGTCAAATCATGCCTTATTTTGATTTAAATTTACAAAACTTAATATAATAGCTTTATATGTCTTTTTTGGTAACTTTTTTTTTTTTTAAGCTGAGCCATCCTGCCACCTGTTGGCAGCTCAGTGGCTGCTCAGCTCAGGCCGGGCATCGAACCGCTGTTGCTCAGAGCTCAAACTTTTGAGTGAGCTCTTAACCAACTGAGCCACTCGGCCGGCCCTAATTTTGGTAACTTTTAATTAAATAGTGTAGCTGGTCTTTCTTTGCTACTCTGATGATAATCTTTTAGTATCTCAATATTTGTTTCCTAATACATATAGACCTTGAACAACCCATCTTTGTTCTAAATCAGGGGTTGGAAAACTTTTTCTGTACAGGGCCAGATAGTAAATATTTTAGGCTTTGTCGTTTATATGGTCTTTGTCATTATTCAACTCTGTTGTCACAGCACAAAAGCAGCCATAGCTTGCTGTGTTCCAGTAAAACCTTATTTATGGGCTGCAGGCCAGATTTGGCCCAGTGACCATAATTTGCCAACTCACTCTCTAGATTGTCATTTTTCCTATATCATGGCACACCCAAAGCTACTTTTTCTAGACACCTCAGCCCCACAAATGTGCCTGTGTGCATGCACACACATACCCTCTGCTACTTACTAATCTGTTTGTGGTTTGAAAGCCTCTGGAGGTGTCATTGATTTCTATAAAGATAGGCAAGTTCAGGCAAACTTGTGCATTTTAAATTCTTTTCACCTTAGCTTTATACCATACTTATTTGATTCTAGGGTCAAAATTATTTATAAAGGCTATATGATTACTATAGATTCAGCAGAGTCTAAAACAATCTGATAAGAAACTGGAAATTTTGAGGAATTATATAGTGCATGTTTCAGATGAACATGTGGCTTGAAAACTAGCCTCAGTAATGACCTCAAGTCAGGCATACTAAAGTAGAACTAAAAATATGTTCAATTTCCTGAGGTAGAAAAGCCTGGAAGGATTTTATTTTATAGAATCTTTTCCTCACTGTCCTTTTAGTCTCTGCATATACCCTAAGGAGAAGGGTGTCTGGACTTAGTAATCATTGAAGATAAAGTCCTATTACTAGCCTTGTGGTGCTTTTATAGTGAAAGTCCTTTAGTCTTTGTTTTTCAGAGAATATACTCATATGATTTCAATTCTTTTAAATTTATTGAGACTTGTCTTATTCCCAACATATAATCTATCTGATGAATATTCCATGTATGCTTGAAAAGAACATAATTCCTGTTGTTGGATGGAATATTCCATAAATGACAATTGGGTGAAGTTAGTTGATAGTGTTCAGGTCTTCTCTATCCTTACTAATTTTTCTTTCTACCTGTTCTATCATTCACTGAGAGGAGTATTGAAATCTCCAGCTGTACTTGCTAATTTATCTATTTTTTCAGTTCAGCCAGTTTTTGCTTCAGGTGTTTTGGAGCTCTGTTATTAGGTGGATATACATTTATAATTGTTATTTCTTCCAGCCTGATTAACTCTCTTATCATTATGAATTGACCTTTGACTCTAGTAATATTCCTTGTCTTTAAGTTTATTTTGTTTGATATTAATATAGCCACTCCAACTTTCTTATTCTTACTACTGCAAAGTACCTCTTTTCCTGTATTCTTTTACTTTCAGTCTGTTTTTGTATTAAAAGTGGGTCTCCTGGACAGGATATAATCAGGACTTGCTTTTTATCAAATCTGATCTCACACCCTCTGCCTTTTGATATGAATGTTTAATGTGTTTACATTTAATGTAATTGTTGGACTACTTCATATTGTCCTTGTTTCTGTGCTTCTGAAGCTATGTTTTTTCTTTCTTTATTTTTTTTGCATTGGATAATTTCTGTTGCTTTATCTTCAAGTTCATAGACTCTTTCTTCTTGCCATTTCAACTCTGCTATTAAGCCAGGCTAGTGAATTTTAGTTATTGTGCTCTTTAGTTCTAGAATTTTCATTTGGTTTTTTTTTTTTTTTTAAGATTTTATTGGGGAATTGGGGGAGGGGAACAGCTTTGGACAATCGTGGAAGGGGAACAGACAAGTAGACAAATTGCTGTTTTGTTCTTCAGTCTAGTTGTGGAGGACGTTACTTCACTGGCCCTTGTTGGTATTATCATTGTGCTTTTCCTGGGTGAGGCAATCAGTCGCCGGTCATTGGTCGCTGCTCACGCTGGCTGCCAGCCACTCACTTAGCTCACGGCAGCCCACTGCAGCCCTGCTGCAGCCTACACCGTCGCCAATGACTCACAGCAGCCCAGCTCCAGGTTGAGCTGTTGTTCATCATCTTAGCTGTAGAGGGCGAGTGTCACTGGCCCTCAATGTGGGATCTGAACTGCGGCTCTGCTGCTCAGAGCTGGCGCTTCCGAGTGAGCTCTTAACCAGCTGAGCCACTTGGCCGGCCCCATTTGGTTCTTTTATGTAGTTTCCATTTCTCTATTGAGAGTCTCTATTTGTGTATTCATTAATCCTAGATTTTTATTTAATTCTTTGCCCATATTTATAATAACCGCTTTGAAGTCTTTGTTTGCCAATCTAACATCAGGACCTACTTGGAATCAGTTTCTATTGACCGCTCTTCCCCCCACCTCCTGAGTTTGAGTTGTACTTTCCTGTTTCTTTTCGTATCCTATCCATTAATTTTTTAATTGCAAACTGGACGTTATAGATAATATGCAGGAGTATCTGGAATGTTTTGTTCCTCTAGAAGTTGCTTTGTTTTTTTCTGAAGAGTGTAGGTTTTCTTGTTCTAGTAGGCTGTTAATTTGCATGGACTCAAACTGTAAACTTTCTCCCCATGGCATGCAGCAGCTAATGTCTTTGTTTAGTTTTTTTGGCTTCTAGCTGCTACTATTTCAGCTGGTTCCCTGGAGGTTTCCTCTGTGTCTGTGTAATATAGTGGTCACACCAGGATTTGGGTGGAGTTTATTCTCAGATTTGGGGCTCATCCTTTTTGTGGTTCTTTTGCTTCTAGACTTCCTACTCTAAGTTTCCAGTTACTCTGCTATCTCCAAGTTTTGCCCTCTGACACCTAAAGCTAGTACTACTTCTGCTTTCAGCTCCTTGTGCTGTGTGCATTCTGTATGCTCAAAGTTGGAGCAGACTTGCAAATTTCACCAGGAGTGATACTGTCTTCTTAGTTTCATCTTCTGTAAAATAGGGATTACTCCTAAGATTAATGTGAGGATCAAAATACGAATAAAGCACAAAACGAATACCCAACAAAATATTAACTCTTCACTTCTATTTTTTGTTGTTCATGTTTTGTTGGTGGCAGTAGTGCTGATGATGGTTATGGTATTCTTAGGTCCACAAAATGGGGTGTGGGTTAATCTGCACGTTTGGCAAAGGGAGGAACAAAACAGATGTTGGTAGGTATTTGTGATAGGAAATACAATGTCAGAAAGTAACAATAACAGCAGGAGTTAGCATAATCTGAAAGTATAAATTATTATTTTTGATTGTAAATGTTAGGACTTTCTACCTTCAAATATGTAGACGCAATTTATAAAGTAAAACATCCTTATTTCTTTGCTTACTTTTCCAAATGGGAAAATAACTGGCTATATTGTGCTTCCAGTTTAGTTTAACTATCAGTGCTGCTGTTTTTATAACGAACAGATGTTTTCAGAGCAGTGGCCCACAAAGTGACTATTTAATAAAGCCTATTCTGCATCTTTAGAATCTATAGTTGGATTTGGCTGTTTATTACTTTGTAAGTTCCACATCATATATAGAACTGCTTTATAAACTTTAAAGGCTATGTAAGTGCTTTATTATAATATATATATATATATAATTTTTTACTGTATTAAAATATATGCAACAATATTTATAATTTTAATCACTTGTAAGTGTATAATTCACTGGCACTAAATACATTCACAATGTTGTATAACCATCACCATTATCTATACCCGAAACTTTTTAATTATCCCCAACATAAACGCTGTGCTCATTAAAAAATAACTCCTGATTTCACATCCCCCACCTCTAGCCGCTGGTAACCTCTGTTCTACTTGCTGACTATGAATGTGAATATTCTAGATGCCTAATATAAGTGGAATCATACAATATTTATCTTTTTGTGTCTGGCTTATTTCACTTAGCATAATGTTTTCAAGGTGCATCCATGTTGTAGCATATATCAAAAGTGCATTTCTTTTCATGGATGAATAGTATTCCATTGTGTGTGTGTGTTTTATAGTAATTTGAAAAGGTTATTTCGATAGCCTTTTTTGGTAAAGTACTATACCAAGTTATAGCTTTTAGTGGTAACCTTAAGAAAAGCCTTTAAACAAAGAATAAATAAAATCTGGGGACTGTTAAAGGGAATATTTAAAATTTCAGTATTAAATGTAGATCCCATGTAAGTCTTAAATTTTAAAAAACTGTCAAAACAAGCAGTTGTGATGAAATTGATATATGTTCTTTCTTCTAGCTGATTCTCCTTGACCAGAAAACTTCTCTTCTGGCTTTTCTAGATAACTTTTAGGGTACATATTAAAAATAATATTTCCAACTTGTTTATTTGTATCATGTTTCTTCTAGCTATGCCCTTGGTGGGTTTTCTTCTAACCTTCTTTTGATATCTGTTTGCAGATAGGAGAAAGAATTCGAGTCATCTTGGACATGGAAGATAAGACTTTAGCTTTTGAACGTGGATATGAGTTCCTAGGGGTTGCCTTTAGAGGACTTCCAAAGGCCTGCTTATATCCAGCAGTTTCTGCTGTATATGGCAACACAGAAGTGACTTTGGTTTACCTTGGAAAACCTTTGGATGGATGACAGTGGCTTTCTTGGGATGACAGACAAAGTAGAAGAGATAATCTGCTTGTGGAAATTAGAAACATGAAGTGACAGTGTCATACATGCATGCCCAAGAAACATCCTGAAAAACACAATGAAATTGTTAACTGGAGAAGCAACTCTACAGCGAGATTATCTTAGTGTTTCCTCTTTCTACTGGGCCAGAAAATCCTCAGGGTTGCAGTTGGTTGAGTGGGCAGTTGACATATGCATGTTGCAACAGATTTTGTCTCAAAGTTAGCAATGTGTTATTTCCAACTTTTAAGGTGAGATTTTAGAGATGCTGTAAAAGGGATAAGATAAGGAAATAGCAAGATTTTTAAGTAGTGTGTTTGTGAAGAAAGACTGATCCTGTTTTACAACTGCCTGTTTTTTCTCCAGACCCTTTTTTCCTACCAGCTTGACTATTACAAAAGTATGAAACTGGTTGGGTTTTATTTAATATTTTTAATATATTGAGAAGCATGGTCTGCTTGGACTGCACTTCTCTAACAGTGAGATGTAAAATTGTGCAGCTATTTTAAAAGTTGTATATACAATATGTGTGTAAAAACAACTAAAAAAAAACAGGACAAAGGGGTTGCTTTGTTCTAGTTCAATTTCTTAAAAACCACTACATGGTACAAAATTAAAATAACATTTAGGGACAATTAGGTAACTACAAAGAAGAGGATTTTAAGAGGAGATGTGTTGTATTGGCTCATTTTATATTATATTTGGTTTATAGTTTCCATAGCTATTATAGTCTGATTTAAAAAAAAAAAACAAAGATCAAAATTATTGTAAAATCCTATAATTTCCTGGCTAAAGATTGATGGAAGGCAAATTTATTCCTAACCATATATATATCAGTAATAATAATGTGCATCTTGTAGCATCTGGTTTTATTTTTTGGCCTTCTGAGAAAGTGTCTCATAACAACACAGAACATTGCCATTTGCTTTTTAGGCCTCAGATATGAAAGCTGTTAGTCACAGACCTTAGGAAGAAAATTGATAAATGGTCGTTTTATTTTGTAACTTTATAATGCTGTAGATATTATAATTTTTTTAAATTTCATATTGTTTACATCATGCAACAATGTAAGCCTCAGACTCTTCATTGGGGTTATCAAGGAAATGTTTACTCACCCACCTGGAACAGTGCCAACCTGAACCCAGGTGAAGAATGTTCTTAATCTCAGTATATATAATTGCCCCCATGGGACTTGAAATAAAACACCTTGTGCTGAAAACTTCAGGTTGGCAGTATTTTGAAGGTTTCATTGTAGAAGAGCTTAACATTAATTTCTATTCTGAATTTTTGACTAATAAATCTGATTTCACTAATACTTTTTCGAATTAATAATCCAACATACATAAGCTGAAATTTTCTTTTGTTAGAAGAGAAGCAAACATCATCTTTCTGTATGAAAGTATAAATTGTATGGTGTCAGATACATCTTTGTGATAAGAATTGACTAAGGCAAGTGAAATCTTTGTACTTTTTAGGTTATTGCTGTATGTATATTTTGTCTTAAATCTAATAAAATTAGGGACAGCGAGAAGCTGGCTGGGGTTCTTGGACTGCTCCTTGAGAGTTAAGATTATCAATACTCCTATGAAGCAGGGGATTTGAATCATGAACAAAGATTTATTTTTGCCACCTGATAGGTTTATAAATATTTATTGTGTATTTGGTATGTTGCTTAAAGGTGAAATCTGTTAAAGATTCTTTTTGATATCCATGTCAAGAAGAAACTCCTGGAAACCATACTTAATAGTACAGAGTGAAATTATATGTTACATGTATTAGAGAATATAGCTGCTACAGAAATTGATTTTCTTGCTGTGGAATGACTCAATTTGGCGAAGTTTAAAATGAAAGAGAACTGGGTTAGGGTGAAGATTGAGCTCGTTAGTAAACTATAAAGCCCTCTAAGTACTTGTTTCTTTTTCAAGTTGTGATATAGCCAATTCCAAGAGTTTTTGCCAAGAGTTTTGTTTAAAACTTCCATTTTGTCTTGTTAGTAGACATTCATTTTGTAACAAAGTTTTGAAGGTGCTGAATGGACAACAGAAACACATGGTTATTATTGCATATGAAACCTAAAATCAAATAATCACCTAAATGTTTAGCAAGCTATTCTTATCTCAAAGATTTAAATTCCCTAATAGCCCATTTGCAAATTTTATAAAATTGCTGGTTCATATTTAGCACGAGCATCAGGGGAATGAAGAGTCTTCATTTATAACCTGATAAATTAATTTGTTACTGGAAACCAATAGTAACTGTACAGAATATTGAAGCAAAATGCTACAATATTCAAGGAAGTGGAATCTCCTCTTAATTGATGCTGAGAGAGCATTTAGGTAGAAGACAGTTGTACCTGAAGATTGAGTATAAATCATCTAAACCAGTAGTTAACCATAGCTGTACTTAAGAGTCATGTACGTTTTTAAAAATATTGACACTTGGGTCCTACACCCTAAGATTCTGATGTTGGTCTGGAATATGACATAATCAAACATTTTAAAAAACTGATTTTCAATATGCTGCCACAGTTGAGTTAAAATTCACCTTAAGTTTTCTCATCTGCAAAATTAATAAAATATCCTTGCTCCCTCCCTTCGCTACCTCACAAGAGTATTGAGGGTAGAGAAAATAATGGGAAAGTGCTTGTGTGATGGATAAAAGTGCTATTGAAAGGCAAAGTAGTGTTTGTTGTATTTCAACTGAAACTTTGAGCAGGAAAAATCTGTAATTGAATTTGCTTTTTTGACTTGAGAAACTGGGAGCATTCTTTGGTTCTTAACTTTAGTGAAGCATGCAGATGTGTAAGCAAACATTACTATTACTCTCATTCATACTATGGTATTCTGTCATATTTGAGATAGGCTGTTCTAATCATCTGGTATTACATAGGAAAGAGGAAATATTAAGGCTTAACGTCTGTAATGGTCAATGGCTCATAATTCATTAAAACATTTCATACAAAGTGTCCTGTGGTATTAGTATATATCATTTCATAGTTGCCATTTTTTTCATTATCTAACTTGAATGTTAAGCCATTTATTTCATCTCCTTCATTTTTACTCATGTAAATTTAGGTTTAGACTTGAGAAAGCACCTAAAGCAAGTAGGTTTTGCCCAGTTGAATATTTAAAAGTCATGGCTTAATGATTAGGGATCTTCTGCCTTTTAGATATGATTTGACCTGGGAAAGAGTTTAGAAAGTAACACAGCCCTAAAACCATATAGTAGGTTTTTAAATTAACTTTTAATTTAAGTCCCCAAACTTCTGTTTATATAGAGTGTAACATTAATATTTTTGATTATTTTAAAAAATCAGCAGTTTGAAGAGACAGAAACATGGAGTTTTGAAGACTACTCTAAACATCAAGGCCACCGCATTTGGGACCACTTTGAAGCCTTCGTTGAAGGAACAGTCTGTACCCAACCCAAATACTATCCATTTCTCGATTTCTCTAGCTGAATGTAACTTCTCCTTCCTTGAAGTTTTCCTATTTTTATATTTTACCTGTACTTAAAACATGCTATATTACTTTATACCATGTATAAATTTATTTATTGATTATTTCTTGGTATCTTTTCTCCTGGTATCTTTTCTCCCCTGAACATCTTAGGACGATCTCTGATGAACTCATCTTTATGCCCACATCAAAGCCCAATAGGCAGGTGTTCACATATTTGCTGAAGGAACAGAGAAAACTATGTAGGAAGACAAACGCTCCTCTAAAGTTACAGTCTACAAAAACAGAAATTAGATGACAAATTCTGTGTCCTGTCCAAGTGAAGCACAAAGGAAAGGGATGCAAATCTGAGGCTAATAAGGAAGACATGACTGTGAATGCATTTTAGCCATTCCCTTTATTCTTAAATATTGGTAAACTCTGATTTTTAGTTCTTGGTGTAGATTTGATATGTGTTTAGAATTAGAATTCTGTGTTTTAATTTTTTGAAATTCTTTTGTTTTGCTTTAGTTTGTTAATAAAAAGTTAAACATTAACCACCTGTGATTGTTTACATTTAAAACAAGGAACTTTATACATTGCTCAGAAAGAAAAATGGGTATCTTAGTAGCCATGGAATTTACTTACAAATTAGTCCTGTTAGTCCTGGAATCCACATTTACCAAGTTTAGAATGGAACATGGACAGGGAATAGTAATTCACTAGGATCCTGTTCCCCTATTGCCTACACCCCCAGATAACACAATAGTTGTTTGATAATGCGGTTGTTTGCCAAGAGGAATACGAGACTGGTATGGCTGAACAAATGGCTCCTGCGATCCAAAACCTTAAGAAAGCATGAGTTGATCATGTTGCTAAAAGTTGCTTGATATATTAATATGTTAAAATTTATGCAAAAGGTTTTAATTTTCTAAAAGAAAAGTAGGTGTAAAATGTCTGTATCTCTAGTGGGAAGAGATACCAGGGACAGCTTTACCAGTCTGTTGTCCTAATTTCTTTTTTGGATCCTCCCCTGAACCATTTGCTTTTTATTTAATGTATTCATTAAAATGTTGAGAGCAACATGTTCTCTACTCTTTAGAATATAGTTTGTTAATAGAAGCAGTCTCTCAGGATTTAAAATTGTCATTATTCAGCTTTTGTATATAAGATTTCATAATGAGTGATTCGAGAAGCAAAAATCATTTAGGGAGTTTTCCTTAAAGCATCCTGTAGATAGCCCTTAATTTCTGTCTCTTTTTAAACAAGAAAACATTTAAGAAAAAGATTAGGGAAGTCCAGTCCTGCCTATCCAATGGTATGTTAGTTAGAAAGTCATACTGTATTTCTGCTCCCTCCTTTCCTCTACAAATAAAATGGGGGATGAAATTGAGTAAGGATGGTTTTGAGGTCCCATCTCCCTTGAGAAAGACTCCGTGAAATAATTTATTAAAATGCTGATATCCAAAGTTAGATTTATTGGAGGGATATTGTGATGGAAATAGCCCAGATATCTTTGTTTATTTTAATGTACCTAACTTGTTCACATTTTCCAACCAACGTTTAAAAGATCTTTTACTCATCAATGCCCCTTTATTGGTCACCTTTATCTAAAGGTGACCAATAAAGGTCACCAGTAAAAGTGACCAGTAAAGGAAAGAATGCTTAAGGTTGGAATGAGAGGAGTCAGTGACTTCTCTTCCCCTTCAACAAGCCAAAGAGTGAAATATAGTTTATGACCAAATTGCCTGGATCAGTAAAGAGCATGGATGATGGATGGCTACTTGCTGAAAGGCACATTGGTAATGGAGACTGGCTACACTGAGTTTTGGGGAGCAGCCAAACACATCCACTTTTCCAAGCAGTCTAGAGTAGTGATTCTCAACCTTCCTAATGCCACGACCCCTTAATATGTTCCTTGTGGTGACCCCCAACCATAAAATTCTTTTCGTTGCTACTTTCTAATTAATTTTGCTACTGTTATGAATTGTAATGTAAATATCTTTTTGTTTTCCGATGGTCTTAGGCGACCCCTGTGAAAGGGTCATTCGACCCCTAAAGGGGTTGCAACCCACAGGTTGAGAACCACTGGTCTAGAGGAATAGTGAATTTTAGGACCTGTGGAGCCACACGAAACATAGTGACTCCCGATGCTATTCTGGATATTAGGGGTCCATAGCTGAGCTATAGCTTCTGAAATTGTGAGGATCTCCCTGTTCACCCAGCTGCTAGTCACCCACTTGGTAGTTTAGAAGGAAAAATCAGAGAAGTTAATTCATAATTCATTAAATATTTTTTTGCACCTATACGTACAAGGTTTTTTCCAGGTCCTAAGGGTGCAGAGAGAGAAAAGCAAAACAAAATGGCATGTTCTGAAGTTGTTCACAAGCTAGTAAGAGCAAATGTGGAAATAGACTACCATGAAACAGTGGAATAATTGCTTTAATGGAGTTATATATGAGGTTCTGTGTGGCATAGAGACAGAGTATTTAATCTGGAGTGATATTTAAGATGACTCTTAGAGGATGAATAGGAGTTAGTGAGGATAGATCTATTCTATAGAGAATAGTGTGTTTGATGATACACAGGCATAAGTAGACCCAGTATGTGTGGAAACGGTGCATCCTGGAAGAGTGGTGGGAGAGGATATGGAACAGAGGGATTGGGGCTAAATCATAATTGTCATGCTCAGGAGTTTGAGTTTCATCCAATTTTTCATGGGGAAGCCATTCAAAGATTTTTAGAGGGGGCATGGCACGGCATTTTTCAATGATTACTCCAGTTGCCCAAGACAGTAATAGAAAGATGGGAGATGAGTCAGGAGGTCTAGGCAGGGAATGAGGAGGACCTAAACTAAGGTGACTGTAAGAGTGGAGAGGAAGAATTTATTTCAGAGATATTCAGGAAGATAAATGGACACCATTAGTATGTACAAGATGAGGCACTTTTTTTGGTGTGGACATTTGGGAGAATAATGGTACTCTTTATTAATATAGGAAATTGAAAAGGAGGAACGGATTGGAGTAGGAGGTGGTAAGTTCAGTTTTGAACATGCTGAATTCTGAGGTAGAAATACTCAGAAGAGTGTTGGAACTAAGTCAGGGGCTAAGGAAGGAGGCAGCCAACAGGCCACTTAACAGCGGAGTGACAGCTGCTGACGTGTTACTTTCCTCATTTGCTCTATCCGTTCGACTAGATTCCACAACCCAGTGGGCAGAGTGAGAGGAGGGAAGCCTGGTGCACATTGAAAGGACAACTATCTGTTCCTCTAAGTGGTGATTCTACCAAGTAAAGGCTGGTGGGCTTTTTGGTTTTTTTTTTTTTGTTTTAACTCATGCCCTACACCTCTGAGTAACAATCCTAGCACTTTGAAATTTTCATGTGCCTCGCCAAAAATTTTCTGGGGAGCTCAGTAATTCCCTATCATTTTGGTTTTAAGGCAAGGACACTGGAGTAGTAGCTCAGGAGTCACAGGTTCTAAGTCCTGGCGGTGCTGCTAGCAAGACATGATCCCTGAGCAGATGTCTTCCCTTCTAGGGCTGTTTCCTTATCTGCTTAAAGGAGGAGGGTGACCCAGCCCAATGGTTCTAAATTGGGGATGCTCACTAGAATCACTTGGGAAGTTTCTAATTTTTTAAACAGCTTTATTGAGATATAGAATTGACATACAGTAAGCAACACATATACAAAGCATACAATTTGATGTTTTGACATACATATACATCCATCGCCATCAAGACAATATATACATGGGAAGCTGTTAAAAGATAAGATGCTCAGGCAAATTAAATTAGATGGGATAGGGGGATGAACTCAGGCATCATTATGTATCAATATATATGCATATATTTTAAGTTTCCAGGTAATTCTCCCCTGAACTAGGACATCACCATTCAGGACTGACTTTTGAGGAGCCTGAGAGTGGAGGCAAAATCTCTGTTTCATGACCAGGGGAATATAGGTACAAAAAAAACCCCCCGCTAGCCCTAGATCAAGAGCAAGTCAATGGCTGATCCAGAGCTAGTACCTACGACATCTAATATCTCTTCTGTTGGTCCTTCTACAACCATTAGTGAGCTGAATTCTTGCAGTTATTTAAAAAAAGTGTCCTTATCATGATTCTTTAAGGGAGCAGTGGATTTGGTATCTTTCCTGAATCAGGGTGGCATTGAAAGGTGAGTGCTAACACAAAGCTGCATCTGCGGTTTGCTACATTTTAGAATCAAGCTTTTTACCTCCTTGAATAAAAAAAGATAAAATCATTGAAAATTGTTGCAGGACAAAAGTAATACAACCTGGTGTTATGTGTCCTCCCTAAAATCACATGTTGAAGTCCTGGATATTTGGACACAGACATGCACACAAGGAGAATGCCACGTGAAGATGAAGGCAGAGATTCGGGGTGATGTAGCAGAAGCCAAGGAATGCCAAAGATTGCCAGCAAACCACCAAATGCTAGGGAAGAGGCATGGGACAGAGTCCTCCCTCATAGCCCTCAAAAGGATCCAACTCTCCCCACATTTTGGTCTTGGACTTCTGGCCTCCAGAACAGTGAGATGATACATTTTTGTTGGTTCAGCCACCCACTGTATAGTATTTTGCTATGGCAACCCTAGGAAACTAATACACTTGGTAAGCTTTCTCTCTACCAGTTCTCCTATTTCTCTCTGAAGGCAACTTCAAGTCTGTGTTTGGTTGTTCACTGGAACAAGGGGTAAGGCCAGGAACTATTTTGGGGTGTTATAGATTCGTTGGAAGGTCTTTTGTCAGGTTGCATTTGTGACCCAGTGTTTGTAAAATACATGGTATAGTGGATAAGGGCATGGATTCTGGAGTTAAGACTGCCTGGAATCAAACCCCAGTTCTACCACTTACAGCTCTGTAACTTTGGAGGAGTGATTTCTCTGTGCCTCAGTTCTTTTATCTGGAAAGTAAAAGAACTGGGGAGAACAGTGCTACCTACTTTAAAAGATATTGTGAAGATGAAATGAAAAGTATATTGAACTGCTTAGAACAGTACCAGGAACATGGTAAAAATTTAATTCATTACTCATTATTATTACTGAACTGTTTCACAATAGGTAAACATCATTAGGAACCAACTGTAAGAGAGAAAAGCGTTTCGTACGTGCGTGTGTGCGTGTGTGTGTGTGTGTGTGTGTGTGTGTGTGTGGTCTCGTGTGTGTGTGAAATACAAAACTTTTTAACTCATTTGGTCCAAAATTAAGAATAGGAAACATTTTTTAAAATATTTGAAACAACAGAGATTCGAGGTAGTTTAAACAAAAGGAGCTGATTATAGAGGTACAGAGGTATCTTACAGAGGGCAGTGGCAGGAATGCAGTTGGATTTCATGAGAGACTTGTTAGCACCCAGCAGCTCACTGGCTGCTTTAAAAACAAGGACAATTGCACTGTTAATAAGTTGTTCCCTGTCTGTGGGCATTATCCTTACATCTCTTACTGGATTCCTTTCCTGGAGACCCCAGGGTTTAATTTTGGTTGCTTTTGGGGTGCTTAAGTGAATTGAGAGTCACAGCCTGGAAAGGAATTTGGTGATGAGGTGTACCGAGGAAATATTTTAGGGAAAAGACAGCCTCTTAGCTTGAGCTGCTATAACAAAATGTCATAAACCAAGTGGGTTATAAACAACAGAAATTTATTTCTCACCATCTAGTATCACAGTGCCAGCACCGTGGGTTTCTAATGAGAACTCCTCTTCCAGGTAGCAGACTTTGGACTTCTCGGTGAATCCTTACACTGCTGAGATGAGAGCACACCAAGCAAGCTCTCTCATGACTCTTAAGGATACTAATCCCATTCATGAGAACTTCACCCTTAAGATTTCATCTAATTTTAATTACCTCCTAAAGGCCTCACCTCCTAATACTATCACATCAGGATGCGGGGTTTCCAATGTGAATTTTGGGGGGACACAAATATTCAGTCCATAACAGACAGCAAAGGAATTATACGTTCAAATCCTCTACTGCTTTAACCAAGGGAAATATTCCTGCTTCTCACAGATTGAAACTTAGAGCTATAGGTTTTGAGGTAGAAAAGGAAATCTTGGAAGATGGAGCCAGGCATCTGTCCAGAGGGAGCCCAAGAGGACCTACATACCCTCAGTGCTCTCCTCCCTGCCCAAACCTGTATGTGTCCCTGATTTTATAATCTGTGATGTGGCCTGTCACCCTCACACCCAATTCCCTGACTTAGGGACCCCATGAGGAGTTAAAGGCTCTTCCCTGCAGGAACCCCTCCCATGAAGAAGCACAGGGTATGGTACAGGACAAGGGTATTTCAAGGCCTGTTCTCTGTACTTCTCTTTTTCAGTGCCTAATCAGAGGTGGCTGGTGGAAAATTGTGATTGAGTCTTTCTTATCTCTTTTTCCATTGGAATCATGACTAGCAGCAAGAATAAAATATTAAGAGCTTCTGGTCTATAGAATCAATATAGAGTTCATGATTCTCTCTTGATTGTTCATTTATCTCTCCATCTACTGAGCATGGCATAACATGTACAGTGGGATGTTAGGCCTAGGTCCTTGCACTTGGGTCTTCATAGATGTTGTGCTTAATATTTCTTTTTCTTTCTTTCTTTTTTTTTCTTCTTTTAAATTAAGATTTTTATTTAAAAATATACCTAACATACAACATTATATCAGTTTCAGGTGTACACAATAGTAGTTCAACATTTATTTACCTAAAGAAGTGATCACCATGATAAGTCCAGCAAACATCTGACACAGTACTATGCTATCAATGTTATTGACTATATCCCCATGCTGTAGGTTACATCCCCATGACTTATTTGTTTTATATCTGGAAACTTGGATCTCTTATTCCCCTTCACTCTCCTCCTCTTTTTAAAATTTTCAATTACAGTTAATATTTAATATTTATATTAATTTCAGGTGTACAACTTAGTGGTTAGACATTTGAATAATTTAAGTGATCCCCCTGACTAGTCTAGTATCCACCTGGCACGATACATAGATTTTACCACATTATTGACTATATTTCCTATGCTTTACATCCCATGACTATTTTGTAACTAATAATTTGTACTTCTTATTCTCTTCACCTTTTTTACCCTGTCCCCCAAATCCTCTCCCATTTATCATCCCAATAAATCTAGTACCCATCTGACACCATACATAGTTATTACAATATTATTGACTATATTCCTGTGCTATAACCTACATCCCCATAACTACTTTGTAACAACCAACTTGTACTTCTTAATGTCTTCCCATTTTTCACCCACCTCCTCAACCCCCCTCCCATCTGGCAACCATCAAAATGTTCTCTGTGTCTATGAGACTGTTTCTGTTTTGTTTGTTTATTTTGTTCTTTAGATTCCACATATAAGTGAAACCACATTGCATCCTGTCTTTTGCAGTCTGACATACTCCACTCAGCACAATACCCTCCAGGTCCATCCATGCTGCTGCAGATGGCAAGAACCATTCCCTTCCATTGTATATATGTACCACCTCCTCTTTATTCATTCATCCATTGATGGACACCCAGGCTGCCTCCACATCTTGGCTATTGTAAATAATGCTGCAATTAACATATGGATGCACATGTCTCCTCAAAGTAGTATTTTGGGTTTCTTCAGATAAATACCCAGAAGTGGGTCCTTCTTTGTTGCTTCTTCTATATAGCCTTTGTTGTAAAGTCTATTTGTCTGGTATAAGTATTGTTACTCAAGCTTTTTTTTTTCCATTTCCATTTCATGAAACAACTTCTTCCATCGTTTTACTTCCAGTCTGTGTGTCTTTCAATCTGAAATGAGTCTCTTGTAAGCAACATATGTAAGGGTTTTGTTTTCATATCTATTCAGCCACCCTATGTTTTTGATTGGAGCATTTAATCCATTTACATTGGAAGTAATCGTTGATAGATATGTAGTTATTGCCATTTTATTATTCCTATTTTTTTTTTCATCTTAAAGAAGTCCCTTTAACATTCCTTGTAATACTGGTTTGTTGTTGATGAACTTCTTTAGCTTCTTCTTGTCTGGGAAGCACTTTATCTGTCCTTTGATTTTAAATGATAGCCTTGCTGGGTAGAGGAGTCTTGGTTGTAGATCCTTGCTTTTCATCACTTTGAATATTTCCTGCCAATCCCTTCTGGCCTGCAAAGTTTCTGTTGAGAAATCAGCTGGAAGTCTTATGGGAGCTTCCCTATAAGGTACTAGTTGACTTTCTCTTGCTGCTTTTAGGATTTTTTCTTTGTCTTTAACCTTTGCCATTTTAATTATGATGTGTCTTGGTGTGGACCTGTTTGGGTTCATCATATTTGGGACTCCCTGTACTTCCTGGGCTTGTATGTCTTTCCTTTGCCAGGTTCAGGAAGTTTTCAGTCATTATTTCTTCAAATAGGTTCTCAATCCCTTTCTTTCTCTCTTCTCCTTCTGGCTACCCCTATGATGTGAATGTTGTTATGTTTGATGTTGTCCCAGAGGTCTCTTAAACTGTCCTCATTTTTAAAAATTCTTTTTTCCTTTTGTTGTTCCAGTTGGGTGTTTTCTGCTACCTTGTCTTACAAATCTTTTTTTTTTTTTTAAGATTTTATTGGGGAATTGGGAGAGAGGAACAGCACTGGGGAATCAGGGAAGGGGAACAGACAAGTTGCTGTCCTTTTTGTTCTTCGGTCTAGTTCTGGAGGACATCGCTTCACTGGCCCATGTTGGTATTATCATTGCACTCTTCCCGGGTAAGGCAGTCACTCGCCAGCCATTGGATGGCCGCTCACAGCGGCTCATGCCAGCTGCCAGTCAGCCCCACTGCAGCCTACGCTGTCGCCAGCCACTCATGGCAGCCCAGCTCCAGGTCCAGCTGTTGTTCAGCATCTTAGCTGTAGAGGGCGCAGCATCACTGTCCCACATGTGGGATCCAAACTGGGGCCCTGCTGCTCAGAGCTGGCATCCCAAGCCAACTCTTAACCAACGCACCCCTTGGCTGGCCCTTGTCTTCCAAATCTTGATTTGATCCTCTGCTTCATTTAGTCTGCTGGCAATTTCTTCCAGGGCATTCTTCATTTCAGTTATTGTATTCTTTACTTCAGACTGGTTCTTTTTTATGGTTTCTATGTCTTTTTATGCTTGCTATCTTTTTGTTGAAGTTCTCATTAAGTTCCTTGAGCGTCCTTATAACCAGTGTTTTAACTCTGTCTCTGGTAGGTTGCTAGCTTCCATTTTGTTTAGTTCTTTTTCTGGAGATTTCTCCCGTTCTTTCATTTGGAATGTATTTGTTTCCTCATTTTGGCTGCCTCTCTGAGTTTGTTTCTATGTATTAGGTAGATCTGCTATGTCTCCCAGTCTTGTCAGGTGGCCTTATATAGTAGGTGCCCTGTGGGCCCAGTGGCACAGCCTCCCTGGTCATCTGAGCCAGGTTCTCCAGCAGTGTCCCTTGTGTGTGTTGTGTGTGCCCTCCTGTTATAGTTGAGCCTTGATTGCTGTTTGCATGTCAGTGGGTGGTATTGTCCCTTAGGCTGACTGGCTGTGGGGTTTGGCCACAACCACAGCTTATGTGCTGCTGTGTGGGGGACTTACCCCACTGAGTGAGATTCCACCCAGCAGGCTCTGGTGTCTGTTGAGACCACCTTTTGGGTGTGCCACTTGTGGGACTAATTGGGTGGTGCTCTGCTGTGGTCTGAAGCCAACCTCCAAGTATATTGGTTCTGGGCCTCTTGGGAGGGGCTCTGGTGCAGGCCCAGGTCAGCCACTTTCTGTGATTGGCTGAGGACTACCTGGTAGGAGCTACCAAGTGATCCACAGTTGGTTGCTGCTTGTGCTCAACCCGGAGGCATATGGGAGAGGCTGTGCTGTGAACCAAGGATGGCTGCCACCAGTATTGGGTCTGGGGTAGCTCCAGAAAAAAGCCAGGACACACTGAGGCCTGCTGTTTGTTGCCAGCTCCCATAAGGTTCAGCTGCTAATAAAGCCTTGTGTGGTAAGGAGTTGAGTGTGGCAGGGTCTTGGTGAGTCACCAGGGTGGAGCAAGCAGAGCTTACCCGACCAATTCAGAATCAGATTTGGCCTGTGCATGGTGGGCTTAACACAGGAAAGATGGCACCTGCCTGCCAGCTGCACGGGAGCAGAACCCCACACAGGGAAAGCAGCGACTATCTTCCAGCCCACTCCCCGAAGCCACACACGTCAGTCTGCGCCCCCATCTCTGAGGCCCCCTGAGCCATTGTCCCAAGGTGAGTGCCTGCAAGTGAGTGAGTCTGTTCATGGATCCTTTAAGAGGACATATGGGTTTGCTGCAGCTTTTTGTCCCACCCAGATGGTTGGAATCCTCAGTGTTTTTCACAGTCAAGTGTTGTGGGGTTCCTCTTCCAGCACCAGGACTCTGGCCTGGGGAGGCAGGTGTGGGGCTTAGATCCCTTGAGCTTCCATGGGGAACCTCTGTGGCTGAGATATCCCTTCAAATTTTCATCTGCCACACAGAGGTTTGGGGCCAGCCCATTTTGCATATCTGCCCCTCCTACTGGTCTCGATGTGTCTTCTTTATATCCTAAGTTATAAAATTTCTGTTCAGCTAGACTTCAGATGGTTCTCCAGGTTGATTTTTCTATAATTTAGTTGTAATTTGAATGTGTTCATGGGAGGAGGCAAGCACAGCATGTATCTACTCCACCATCTTGGATCTCTTGATGTTGTGCTTAACATTTCTGAGCACTTACTATGTGCTTTACCTACATTATTTCATTTACTTATCACATATCAATGGTACATGTTTTATAGGAGAGAAAACGGAGGTTCACAGAGGACATGTGACTTGTTAAGATCACACAGCTTTAAGTTTCAGAGTCTAGAGTTGAACCCAGATCTCTGACTCAAAATCCTGGTTGCTTTCCACTCAAGGTAGAAGCAGACATGTCAATGGATAGATATCCTATAATAAGATAAGTGTTATTGAAGAGGAAGACACGAGTGGTGGTAGGATGTTTGATTTGCTTGGAGAGTCACTGGAGACATGCTGACAGTTGTTTTATTCATCAGGACTGGGGAGTCAGTGGGAATGACACATGTCCCTGCCTTCAAGGCACATTTAGGGTTTGGGCCAGCTCTTTTCTGCTTTCCTTCTCACCTCTGTGAACTGTTCTCTCTTAAACTACCTATTACTTATGATTAGCAATAATTATACAACCCCTGACCTATATCTGAGTTACCAGATAAAATACAGGATGCCCAATGAAATGTGAATTTCAGATGAATGGTTTTTTTTTTTTTTAGTATAAGCATGCCCCAATGTTGCATGAGACATACCTTTGTTAAAGAATTATTCATTGTTGGGGCAAGCCAAGTGGCTCGTTGGTTAAGAGTTGGCTTGGGATCCCAAGCTCTGAGCAGCAGGGCCCTGGTTCTGACCCCACATGGACCAGTGACGCTGCATTCTCCACAGCTAAGATGGTGAACAACAGCTGAACCTGGAGCTGGGCTGCCATGAGTGGCCGGCAATGGCGAAGGCTGCAGGCCCTGCTGCAGTGAGCTGCCATGAGCTGCCTTGAGTGGCCATCCAAGGGCCAGCGACTCATCTGCCTCAGCCAGGAAAAGCGCAATGTTCACAATACCAACATGGGCCAGTGAAGCGACATCCTCCACAACTAGATTGAACAAGGACAGCAACTTGTCTGTTCCCCTTCTCTGATTCCCCAATGCTGTTCTCTCCCCCAATTCCCTAATAAAATCTTTAAAAAAAAAAAGAACCATTCATAGTTTATCTGAAATTCAAACTCAATTGGTTGCCCTATATTTTTATTGCTAAATCTGGCAACTCTAAAACTTAGCCAGAGGCCTCTTGCCTTACCCTTCTTAACCCTTGGCTTTTTCATGTAGCATCCTGATAGTAGCCTGGTTCTGGGCTCCTGGTCCCACCCAAGCTCTCCTCATCTGCTGCTGTACATGCTCCAGCCTGAGAGCTGGGTCTACTCCTGCTGCAGGGAAATGCTTTCATCATATTTTCTTGCTTTGCTTCCTCTGAGAACACCTCCCTGGCACCACACTGACAGGCTGGCACTGGAGGCAGAGCCTGAAGGTAGAAATTGGCAGAAGTTCATCTCAAAGGAAATGGCCCAAGAGGGAGAAAATGATGAAACAGCAATAATCTGTGGCCCAAACTCAAAGCACAGACTGTTATAAATATCCTTCACTTTGCAGGCTGGAAGAAGCAGACATTTTTAGTTATTTGATCCTTCCTCAGGGTTTCTGGTCCCTCTTTCTCCTCTGTTGTTCAGATACTTACTAAGAACCTACCTTGAACACCACACCATCAGGCAGGTCGAGATGAATAAAACTTTGCCCTGAAGGATCTCATGGCCCAGCAAGGAAGTCAAAACCTGTCTAAATTGCTGTTAACAAACAGTAAAAATGATAACACCCGAGGGAAGTGCAGGAGTGCTATGGGACTTCAGAGGAAGAAGAGGGCATACCTGCGTGAGGGAGGGGTTCAATCCAAACAGCTTCATGGAGAAGGTGTTTTTTGCACAGACCCTCAAAGGATAAATAGTACTTAAACATCTCTCAATTTGCTAAATAGCAAATTGCTAAATGCTAATTCACTAAGAGCAATTTTATCAATTTGTCAAATGATAAATGATAAATTTAGTTCACTAAAACCTTGTTTCTTTTAACTATTTATAGAAGTTATAGCATTTTTTAATGAAGACTTCCAAATATTCAGTTTACTATTATTTTTTTAAATCTCAGGTGATGTGCATGTCCCAAATGTCAAAAACACTATAAAGTTGATTCCTCTCTTCCACCCAATTTTAAATCAATTTTTCTGCCTCCGTGGGCTTCTGTGACTCCCCTGACTTGATTTCCAGTTACTCTCTTGCGTAGACACAGCATGGAACTTTCTGTCTTGTGAATATTCCTTTGTAATTTTTACATTTAAAAAAATAAGCAGAAAAGTAAAGAGAATAACAACAAACATCCATATGCCCACTGTTCAACTTTAACAAATCTTAGCATTTTGCCACATTTGCTTCAGATCATTTTTCCCCCAGAAACAAAATATTACGGTTATAGCTGAAGCCCCTATATGCTCTTACCTATGATCTGATTCCTTTCCTTTCTCTTCTTCTCCAGAATCTGACACTTCTCATTCTCATGTTTGTTTTTTAATTTTTCTACTTATGAATGATTCATTAAAAAAGTTCAGCATTGGGCCGGCCAAGTGGCGTGTTGGTTAAGAGCTGGCCTGGGACTTCAGAGGGCCCCGGTTCGGATCCCACATATGAGGGCCAGTGACACTGCCCTCTACAGCTAAGATGCTGAACAACAGCTCAACCTGGAGCTAGGCTGCGATGAGTCGCCGGCGCCGGCGACGGTGTAGGCTGCAGCCCCTGTGGCAGTGGGTTGCCATGGGGTACCGTGTATAGCCAGCAGCCAGCGAGAGCGGTCAGTAGCCGCTGTGAGAGGCTGTCCAAAAGCCGCTGACTGATCTACCTCACCCGGGAAGAGCACAATGATGGTGCCAACTTGGGCCAGTGAAGCAACGTCCTCCACAACTAGACTGAAGAACAAAATGACAGCAACTTGTCTGTTCCCCTTCCCCCAATTCCCCAGTGCTGCTCCCATCCCCCAATTCCCCAATAAAATCTTTAAAAAAAAAGTTCAGCATTATTTTGCATATTTACAAATTATACATAAACCATAATACTGTTTATGTCCTTCTACAACATTATGTCCTTATGATTTATCCATAGTCAAACAGAGTTGTTAATTTATTTTAAATTACTGTACATCCTTGCATTTTACAAATATACTATAATCTATCTATTGTGTTGATGACCATTTATGTTATTTCCAATTTTTAAAATTATTATAAACAAAGCTGGAATGCATTCTATACATATGCTATATAGTCTCTCTAGAATATATTATTAAAAATGGCATTCTTGGACTATAGGTCATGCTCATCTTCACTTTTGTTAGGTATTGCCTAATTGATTATGAAAATAGTTGGACCAATTTACTCTTATCAGCATTATTTCTGTTTATCAATCAAGGGGCAAGGGCAAACCCCACAGATAATACATGGTACAGGCATGTTTCAATCTGTAGGTGTAAGGGGATGCGTGTGGTGTCCCAGATTCTGACCTTTTCTTGGGACGTGTACTGAGGCCAGACGCAGCTGGACACACCATGCATTGCATACAGGGGAGGGATTACAAATTTCCTGTTGCCTCACACATTTATAAGGATGGAGAAATCAGGATCACTGAACAAAGTTAGCTATGCAATTAAGGTTTCAGCCTTCTTGGCATGAGAAATGTGTTAGACACAGCCCAACAATTGGGAGAATTTATAAAGCAGAGGCTTTACAGCCCTCCCTGAAGAGCCAGCTCATTGCTAGGCTCTCCAAAAGAGGCTTACAAGAGGTCATCCAATTGACAAACTGGTTTATCTCTCTCTCTGCGTTACACCCCTGACCCTGAACCTTCTGACTCAGATCATGTATTAGTTGACGACATTGTGACTGGTTTGCATCATGGGCTATGAAAGGCATGAAAGGTATTTTGGGACTTCTTGTCCATAGTTATAATACAAAGGAAGAAAGCATGTCTAAAAAATTTTTAATATAGATCTTTAATCTATCTAGCCTATCCTATGCTCCATTGATTCCTTCTCTGTCACTTATCAAGTTTCCACATATACATGGGTCAGTTTCTGGGCTCCCTGTTTTATTCCTTTGGTCTATTTCTCTACACGTAGGCTTACACCATGCACTCTTAATTAACCTTACTTTAAAATTGGTCTTCATTTTTGAAACAGCAACTCCCTCAGTGTTATGATTTTTAAAAATTATTTTGGTTATTCTTGGCCCTTTGCTCTTCCTTATGAATTGTCACATTACCTGAAAATTCTGTTGTGAATTGTATTAAAAATAGAAAATATAAATCAATATACACATTGAATTAATAAATTTGGGAAGAACTGATATCTTTATGATAAAGTGTATTCTCATCTGTGATGATGGTATAGCTCACCATCCTTCACACCTTTCAATATTATCTTTGATGGTACAATAATTAGATAAGGTTCCTCACTTGGGTTTGGAACAAATAAAGGAGAAGTACCTGGGACGCTAAAATATTACCTCTACTGTTGATAGACATCAGGTTAAAGGATGTGGCTTTAGGCCAGAGAGCCAAGTGCTTAATGGATCAAGCCAACAAATATCAGCAAGCATTCAAAAGATTTATACAATCTAATAAAGATAGCTATATATAGGACACTGTCAGCACTTTGCCCTCTAAGAAGAAGAAAAACAACTCTGAACTCAGCATGCCCAGATTATTCTTCCTAAATTTATGAACTAACGTCACTCTGCCCTCCAAGGAGCAGAATGAGTAAAGGGGCAGAGAGACTTAGAGTGTCACACCAGTAGAGCTCCCTTCAAATGGATGAAAATCTTACAAGTAGGAAAGAAGTCTTTCCTTACAGTTGCCTACGATATTTGTTTTTTAAATTAAGAATGGAATTTGTTTGCAATTACATTTTTTCATTGGTTATTATGGATATATAGGAATTCTAGTGATTTACCTGTGATGATCGCGTTTTCAGCAACCTTAGAACAATATGATGAGAGATGAGATAGGTACTGTTATTCCTCTTTTAGATGAAAAAAACTGAGGCAGTGAAGAATTTAAGTAACTTCATTCCTTTTTATAGCTGTGTAACATTACATTGAGTATAGTACATTCCATATTTGTGTATCCATTCATTAGTTGGGAAACATTTGGGTTTCCATTTTTTGTCTCTTATGAATAATGCTGCTCTGAACATTTTTTATTCATGTTTTTATATGAACATACATCTGGTCTGGACACATGCTTTCAATTCCCTTGGGTAAAACTCCCTAGGAGTAGAATTCTTGGATAATGTAACTGTTTTAAAATTTTTGAGGAATAACCAAACTTTTCCATAGTGGCTGCACCATTTTATATTCCTACCAGCAGAGTATGGAGGTTCTAATTTCTCTATATCCTCACCAACACTTGTTTGTTTGTTTTTTAATTCTAGTCACCCTAGTGGGTGTGAAGTTGTATCTTGTGGGGTTTGGGGTTTTTTTTTGTCCCACCACCTTGCCTTTCCCTCAGGTTCTCTCTGCCCATCCTCTCCTCCAGGACAATATTATGTCTTAAAAGAACAAAGGAAGTTCATTCAAAGAGAAGCATGCCTGGCTGTCCTCAGTGGAATTCAGTGATGTGGCACACTTGGCTCATACCTGTAGTCCTGCACTTGTAACCCCCAGTAAAAATGTTCTGTTTTCAAGTCAGTCTTTCTCACTATCTGCCACATATGGCTTAGATTCTGGGATCTGGGTACAGCTCTGCGTACACAGTAGGTGTTGATAAATGTTTAATGAGTGAATGTGGGGGGTGGGGGAGATATGTGGCATCTAGGAGGTACCCAGAAAGTACCCCCTCTATCCTATGTTTTAGTAAGAGTGTCGTAGTTAAGATTTTTCACTGCATTCATGCCCAGATACTTTCAGGGTGAAGGTGTATGAGTATGCTCTGTCTTGTTTATTTTATTTTATGTATTTTTTCATATAATTTTTAATTTTTCAATTACAGTTGACATACAATCTTATGTTTGTTTAAGGTGTACAACATAGTAATTAGACATTTATATAATATAACTTACGAAATGATCACCCTGATTAAACCCATTTGAAACCATACATAGTTATTATAATATAATTGACTATATTCCCTATGCTATACTTTACATCCCCATAACTATTTTGTAACTACCAATTTGTACTTCTTAATCCATTCCCCCCATTCATCCATACCCTCGCCCCTGCCCATCTGGCATCCATCAAAATGTTCTCTGGGGCCGGCCGAGTGGCGTGTTGGTTAAGAGCTGATTTGGGACACCAGCTCTGAGCAGCAGGGCCCCGGTTTGGATCCCACATGGGGGCCAGTGACACTGCCCTCTACAGCTAAGATGGTGAACAACAGCTCAACCTGGAGCTGGGCTGCCATGAGTCGCTGGCAACAGTATAGGCTGCAGCCCCTGCTGCAGTGGGCTGCCATAAGCTACCGTGTGTGACTGGCAGCCAGTGTGAGTGGCTGGTAGCCGGTGTGAGCTGCCAAGAGTCGCTATGAGCTGCTGTCCAGAGCCCAGTGACCGATCTGCCTCACCCGGGAAGAGCACAATGATAATACCAACATGGGCCAGTGAAGCAATGTCCTCCACAACTAGACTGAAGAGCAAAAGGAGAGCAACTTGTCTGTTCCCCTTCCCCCGATTCCCCAGCACTGTTCCCCTCTCCCAATTCCCCAATAAAATCTTTAAAAAAAAAGGAAGAGATCATTTGACATTTGGAAGAGATTAAAAAAAAAATTATAAAAAAAAGGTTCTCTGTATCTATGAGTTTGTTTCTGTTTTGCTTTTCTAATAAATACCCAGAAGTAGAATTATTGCATTCTTCTTTGACTCTTATTATAGCCTTCATTTTAAAGTCTGTTTTGTCTGATACAAGTATTGCTACCCCAGCTTTTTGTTTTCATTTCCATTTTCATGAAATATCTTTTTCCATTTTAGTTTCAGTCTGTGTGTGTCTTTCAACCTGAAGCAAGTCTCTTGTAGGCAGCATATGTAAGAGTCTTGTTTTCTTATCCTTCATCCACCCTGTCTTTTGATTGAAGCATTTAATCCATTTACATTTAAAGTAATTATTGATAGATGTGTAGTTATTGCCATTTTATTATTCATATTTTTAATTTTTTTCCTTCTTAAAGAAGTTCTTTTAACATTTCTGTAATACTGGTTTGGTATTGATGAACTCCTTTAGCTTTTTCTTGTCTGAGATGGTATCTTGTGGTTTTAAATGATGTCAAGTCTCTTTTTATGTACTTATTGGCACTTGTATGTTTTTTCAGAAATGTCTATTCAAATCCTTAGTCCATTTTAAATGAAAAATTTGTCTTTTTATTGTTGAATTGTAGGAGTCCTTTATATACCCTAGAATGATGGTGCCCCTTTGAAGTACAAAAAAAATTAATTTGATAAAGTCCAATTTATCTATTTCTTCTTTTGTTGGTTGGATATATAGTGTCATATCTAAGAAACCATTGCCTAATCCAAGGTCACAAAGATTTACTCTTTTGTTTTCTTCTAAGGGTTTTATAGTTTTAGCTCTTGCATTTAGGTCTATGATTATCTGGAGTTAATTTTTGTTTGTTGTGTGAGGTAGGGGTCCAACTTCATTCTTTTGCATGCAGATATACATTTGAACTATTAATTTTCAAAAATTTCTTCTTTACCATTCTCTCTATTCTTTTCTTCTGAGGTTTTAAAAAGAGATTAGATTAGAAACTCAAACTATTCTTCATGTCACTTGGTTACTGTTACTTTTTTTTCCTAAAAATTTCTTTATAGTGTTTACTTCTTTGTCATGTTTTCATTAATACATTTTCTTGCTGTGCTTCTGTCTGATAAATTTTAAAAATCATTGAATAAATATTATATTTCCAAGATTTCGAATTCAGTTTTTCTGATTAAGAAATAAGCCATTTAATTAATTTATTATTTTTGAATGTGCAATATAGACATATTGTACAAAATTCAAAAGCTATAAAATATAATGAAGAGGTTATTGGGTTTTTAAAAATACTTATCTGTTCTTATTTCAGTTTTGTCAGTTTTTGTTTCATAATTTTGTATCTGTATAATGCATGTTACTCACAGGGCTAGAAAATTAGGGGGAGGGGGAGGAGAGAAGCATTGACACTGAAATAACAGTGGGAAGGAAAGAGGGAGAGTTTGGAAATGGTAAACTGTTTGGTTTGATAGAAGTGCAGTCTGTGAAAGAAAGACTAATGGGAGGCAAGGTTGAAAAGGCAGGTGGGGTCAGTCTGTGGACCTAGAAATAAGAGGTGAGAGAAAGATAGTTGAAGATTTTGAACATTATTCTTTTAGCCATGAAGTTGTTGAAGGTTTTGACTGCCACACAGAAAACACTGTGCTTTAGGAAGGTTAATATGCTTCAGACTGGCCAAAGGGAGAAGATGGGTAATCTAGGTCTTATTAAAACCATCTGTCTCAGGTGGGTACTCTCCACCTTGCCCTGTCTTGACCTCTTTTTTTTTTCTCAGTTGTAATTTTAATCAAAGCATTGCTAATTCACTTTTTAAACTTTCTTATAAACACCAAATTTTAATATCTACGTCAATTAATTTTTGGGGAAAGAAACACCATCAAGAACTTCCTCCAGAATAAAATAATGATGCTCATTCCTCCAAACAACCAAATTCAAAGTCTACCAAAACCAAAACCAAAAAAGCCCACACAGGGAGAAAAAAAAGTAACAAAAATCACATTCTAGGGGTTCAGTGCATTTAGCAGCCTTCGCTATGTTATCTAATTATCCTTCAGCTGACTTTCAAAAAAATAACACCCTAGCTTATCAAAATATACATTTTCCATTTGCTTTTTAAAATTAAAAATAATAATTAAAAAAGAAAACTTGAAGGAATTCACAATCAATTGCCTGACTCGTTTTGATGTCACGTACAGCATATGAAGGTCAGGAAGGCTATTTGCAGCACACATGATACGGGGAAATTGATCTTCAAGGTTTAGCTTTCTTCCAAACAGTGTAAAATACAATTCCAAGTACGAAGGGACACAGACGATCTCCTTTGAGAATTCCACAGGACAATACAGGCGTCCGAGCTGTTCTTCGTAGAGTGACAGGGCTTCCATCAAGTTGACACAGTTCCCCTGTGTAAAGTATTTCCCATCCTGTTTCAATACTTTCATGGAGAGGTCAAGAATCAGTCTAAGAAACTCCCATGTGGAATCTTCTTTGGAGATGTGGAGATTGGAACAGCTGTCAAATCCTTAATCCATAATCAAATTCTCTCCCTTCTTTGGCATACCTCTTCAGTACTGGAATACAGTCTTCTATTAGAACCTGATAGCAGTCTCCTTTAAGATTGTCTAAGACGTCACCAAATGTTTTTCGCATGTATTTCTTACACCCATCAATCACCATCTGGTCAATCTCTACCATAGTGACCATCTTTGGTTTCAGTTTGACTATTTCACATAATATGCCCCCATCTCCACCTCCCAGGATCAGCACGTCTTTGCCAGTGTAATCTTCTTTGCCGCTGCCCATGATGGCCCGGGTATATGCCAAATCGCTCTCTGCCAGATTAACATCTCCACTAAGGATGAGGATGTTTCCAAATTGCTTTGAGTGTAGAAGTTTAATGTTCTGATAAGGTGAATCTTCATCATATACCACTTCATCGATGTCGTACTCAACTAGGCGGCCATCAGCAGTGGGCCAGTATCTATCAATGGCCCCTCCTCGAACTATGGGTGGTAAACGCTTCACACGCCCAGTGCTGTCCTGACTCAGTTCTTTCATTTTTTTCTTCTACTTTGTTCAAAAGACTGTCAACTTCTTTGCCTTCTGCATCACCATCATAACTCTGCAGGTCCAGCAACACCAATCCATGTGGGTAAATTCTCAAACTGGCAAAGCTGCCGTTTTTGTTTATGTAGGTCGCTAAATAGCCATGGTCCTACCAGGTGTGCACCGACTTGGTCATCCCCTGCTCCTGGAAAATGGACTGCAGGCCTTTTAGAATGGTCTCGCCATCAGCTTTGGCGCCGAGGATGAAGTCAAGCGTGCTGTGCTGTGCTGCTGCCATAGTGAGAAGAGGCCATGGGCCATGCCTGGGGGAGGCGGCCACGGGAGACTGAGGGGCCGTGCGGCAGGTCAGGCTGCGGCCAGTGTCTTGACCTCTTTTAACAGGTCTATACGCTGATGATAAGCCAGGTGTTTCAGATATTTCCTGCAAAGATTGATTTCTGTGTCTGTCTATATTTAAAATATTCTGTTTTATTGCCTACTCCTGAGTCCTTTCCTCTCCTCCCCCTGATGTGGAAAGTGGCTGCCCTCCAAAGGCATCCATCTCCCCTGGGTCCAGCAGTGTTCTTGCAGCAGGGGGCAGCAGCAGCACACCTCAGGTGTTCAGTAGAGGGTGGGGTGCTATGGGGTGCCCCATGGGGAGGAGCTTGCAGAGGAAATCCATAGAGTGGAAAAGTTAACTAGTTCCTCAGTCCCACTTCAGGGCCAAACCCACACCCTGTGGGGAGTTAAGCCACAAACACCATGTTTTCTGTAAAGTTGACAGCGTCTTTTCTTCAGGAGGGAGGAGGAGGACTTTTGAGGACCTGGCTTTCTGTTTTTTGCTTTTTCCTAATTCTTTATCCTCTGCTTTTACCCATGAAAGTTTTAATTCTTCCAACTTTCCTCTTCCCATCCTTACATTTCCTCCATTTTCCCACCACCATGATCATGGGCTAATCTAGGCACCTCACTGATACACAATCACTTGGGGAATAGGAGATGGAGCATGAGGGAGGTGCAGAGGTGGCTGGCTGTCCTAGCTCCTCCCCCCACAGGCTTCACATTTATCTTACAGACTAATCTCTACTAATCAAAGGCCTCTGGCAATCGCTTACACATTCTGATGTAGGAAGAGAACGTGGGCACCCACCTGCAATCTGGCTTATAACTTGGTCTAAAGCTGCATGCCATGTGGGGAAGGAAACTTGGGGGCAGAACATGTAGGGTTAGGGATCAAAGCACAGTGGCAAGGCATCATTTTACAGGGGTCCCCAAAGAATGTGACCTTATACCTCTTCACTGCTTTCTCCCCAATTCCACTGCTACAATGCCATTATATACATTATATACTTTCTCCACTCTGGCATATTCCACTAGAGGCAGTGTGGTATAGGGGAAAGCAGATGGGAGTTTATCACCTCTGCCTGGTGGCACTAAGCCACAGGCTATATGCTTGATTTTGTGGTTTTGGGCAGTCACTTACCTTCTAGCCTCAGTTTTTTCATTTGCAAATGGATATTAATAATACCCTTCATAACTATGTCACAGAATTGAGATACTCAAGCAAGATAATGATATAAAAGTGTTTTATAAACAATAGAATGCTTTCAAATATCATTTATCATGACATTTCTTTTTCAAGAGTACTTTGGCTCGGGTTTCATGGGCACAGAATTAGGTATTGGAACAAATTGGATTCTTGAGAGTTCTAGGGCTACTGAGAGGCAGGACAGGCCAGAACAGAGTGGGACTGTTTCTAGGGACTTGGCTCCTAGCCCTGTGTGAGGAGAGGGTTTCTTTCATTCCCTGAGGCCAAGAGACACTAATAGAGAAATTTACCTCTAGAATTCTGGGTCTGGACAAACCACCAAAGAGTCATAGGTCTTAGGCCATGTCCATGCCTCTCACCTAAGGCTGTATCTATACTACACTAGATATTTAAAAAAGAATATGGCATATAGTTTGTTAAGTGTTTCCTGTCGTGGCGTGGAATTAACTCCTAATCATTCGCAAAAGGTGAAAGCATTCAGGCAAGACTCTACAAAGTAGGAAAGAAAAAACGGTTTTATTAAAGTTAGGAAGAGAGAATTACTGGCAAACTCCTTTGCCCGGGCAGAGCCTGATAGGCAGTTGCACGCAACTTCAGGTTAGCTTTTTCTTATATAGGAAAAGGGGAGTTGGTCGGGCATGTTTGAAAGCTGACATCACTTCCTGGGGTCCGGTCTGTTTGAAGACAATGTTATCTCCAGACTCTGGACTTGGACTAGGACTCAGACTCGGACTCGGCCATCAAGGTCTGGGACTTAAATGTGTCACCAGTATATACTGCAAGAATTTGTAAATTGGATTCCAGTGTCCAGGTGCCTTAGGATTAAGAAATTGCTCTTTCCCAGGTTAGGATGTTGTTAATAAATAAATAAAAGGCTATGGGTAGCCTTGAGAAATGGGACAGAGTTCTTCAGTTAATCAGTGAGGGGAGAAGCAAAGAGAAAACAGATGACTATCAGGATGGATCAAACTGCAAACTAAGTCTAATTACAGGTGGCTAGATAGCGAGCTATGTGGTGAGTTAAACTGCAAACCAGCTAAGTCGAACTGCGTTATTGATTTCCTGAATTTCGCCTTTACATTTCCAGGGAGATTCCATATTGTCTCAAGATCATTCAGAACTAAGTATGTCTTACAGTGAGTTCTTCTCTATATTTAAGTTTTCACCTTTTGGCTGCAGTCGAAGGTTTTGAATGCTGTGAGGGCAGGAAAAAGATCTATTCATCTTTGTATTCCGTCTATAGTAAGCCCAGCACAAAGTAGCCCTGGGCTCATTTGTTGACCTGAATGGTGTTGTTCTGTCCTCTCTGGAGCTAGGAAATATGCTGGGTACTGTTCTTTGTTGGCTTTAAATACAGTATTTGCAAAGTTCAAAACAAACGTTGCAATCATTTGGCTTGCAGCTGCTCTTCTAATTCTCCCTTTTTTGGGGACTGATCAGGATAGGAGTAGAAACTGCAAAGACCAAGCTTCCTGTTTCTGCTCAAGGACAGGCCCTGTGATGGCTTGGCTTGGGCTCCCTCACTTTCTTTATCAAATGAAATCGGCCACTGAAGGAAATTGGCTTCTCCAGATTGCAAGAAACAGGAAGCGGCACTGAGAAGCAGGGGCTGGGAAGGGAAGCCAGAGAATTAGCTTAAGGCCCAGGCCAGTGAGTGCCTGGCTCCCTGCCTCCTTTCCTACAGCTCTGTCTTATTCTCCCCTCCTCTAGCCCCACCTATCCTTTTCTTGGGTCCTGGCATGTGAGGCTGACGGGGACTGCAGAAGTCGTCAAGGCCAGCATTCCCAAGTCTCCCAGCCTATGCTTTGTGCTTCCAGAGATGGACATTTTGTTATCTCCCCAAGAAATCAGCTCCATTTTGCCTTTTATGCACCTGAAATCTACCTCTTCCAGCCATCCTCACTGGCCCACCTGGGACTCTTTCTTCCATGGGCCAGCCCTCAGATGCCTTAGTCTCCAAGCTGACCCCCCAAGAGGGGGTCCTGATAAAAAGCATGAGTTTCTCAGAAACTTACAAACCCATAAGAAGTCAGGACTGAAACCTCAGCAGGAAGGAAATGCTGAGAACAAAGGGTTGTTAGTGGGCCTTTCCCTTGCCAAGGAGAGGTGCGTGGTTTACCCTTATGTTTACTACGACCTTGACATGCTGCCTTTTCCTCTCCTGTGTGCCCCGTGTCTTCTAAGAAGAGTTTCCCCCCAGTTAACACACTTTATTAATTTTTGCTAAAATATTTAAAAGTGTATTTGAAGCCATAATGAAATTATACTAAGTGCTTTAGTATGTATCTTTAAAACATAAGAATATTTTCCTGCAGAGCTGAAATCAAAATATAATACCCAGCAGGGCTGGCCGAGTGGCGCATTGGTTAGGAGTTGGCAGCAGCAGGGCCCAGTTCAGATCCCACATAGGAGGGTCAGTGATGCTGTGCCCTCTACAGCTAAGGTGGTGAACAACAACTCGACCTGGAGCTGGGTTGCCGGGAGTTGCTGGCGACTGCATAGGTTGCAGTGGGGGCTGGCTGGCAGCGGGCGTGAGCTTTCATGAGCTTCCGTGAGCTTCCGTGAGCAGCAGTCCAATGGCCAGCGACAAATCTGCCTCACCTGGGAAGAGCGCAATGATAATACCAACATGGGCCAGTGAAGCAACGTCCTCCACAACTAGACTGAAGAGCAAAAGGACACCAACTTGTCTGTTCCCCTTCCCCGATTCCCCAATGCTGTTCTCCTCCCCCAATTCCCCAATAAAATCTTAAAATATATATATTATATATATATATATAATATATATAACCCAACAAAATTATTTATAATGTCCTGATATTATCTAACACTAATCAAAATCTCCCCAAGTGTCCCCAAAATGTCTTGGACTGCTATTTTGTCCATACCAGGATCAAATCCAGGACTACACACTGCATCACGTTTTTTATGGTACTTAAGGCTCTTTTCACTGTGATGACGATAAGTGGAAGGGAGGGTCCCATCTTCTGGGTTTATCTGACTGCTTCCTTATTGTAGTGTTCTAACTGGTTCCTGTATGCCCTTTATTTCCTATAAATGGTAGGTTAGATTTTAGGGTTTGATTCAATTCAAGTTAAACATTTTTTAGCAAGGATATTTTCTCAGTGATGTTGGGGCTTCATGTTGCCTCCCATTGGATGACATGTCTGGTTGTCCTACTACTAGTGATGCTAAGATTAACCCCTGGATTAGGTGTTGACAGTTTGACCCCTTCATTGTGGTTTTTCCCTCTTGTGACCAGAAAGAAATCTGCATGGTTGCTGTATTATAGAACCAGACAAATGTCAAGTGATGTGTATTTTAAAGTCACAGTTGACTGGAAAAAGAAAAGGCAGGGTTGAGATAGATGAAGGTTCTATTCGTGCTACTGTGTTCTGTTCTTGTGTAAATCATTTAACACTCAGAGTCCTAGTTTTCCTGTCTGTAAGGTAAAGGGATTGAACTAAAACATCTCTAAAGTTTCTCCCAACTTAAACAAGTTTTTTTAAATTTTTAATTGTGTTAAAATACACATAACATAAAAATTTGCCATCTTAACAAGTTTTAAGGGTACAGTACAATTATGTTAATTATATTCACATTGTTGTGCAACCATCTCCACCATCCATTACCAGAACTTTTTCATCTTGCGTATCTGAAGCTCTGTATCTAGTAAACAACTCCACTTTCCCCCCTCTCCTCAGTCCCTGACAACCACTATTCTACTTTCTGTTTCTGAGTTTGAATACTTCAGGTACTTCATATTAGTGGAGTCATAAAGTATTTGTCTTTTTGTAACTGGCTTATCTCACTTAGCATAATCTCCGCCAGCTTCATACATGCTGTAGCATGTATCAGAATTCCCTCAGTTTTTAAGGCTGAATAATATTCTATTGTATGTATATATCACGTTTTGTTTATCCATTCATCTGCCGATGGATACTTGAATTGCTTCTACCTTTTGCTATTGTGAACAATGCTGCTATGAACATGAGTGTACAAGCATCTCTTAAAAACTCTGCATTCAATTCATTTTTATATATCCAGAGCAGTATTACTGGATCATATAGCAATTCTGTTTTTAATTTTTTGAGGGACTGCCTAGCTATTTTCCATAAAGGCTGCACCATTTTACATTCTCAGCTACAGAACACGAGGGTTTCAATTTCTCTATACCTTTGCCAACACTTGTTTTCTGTTTTTGTTTTGTTTTTGTTTTAATAAAGCCATCCTAATGGGTGTGAGATGTTATCTTATTGTGGTTTTGATTTGCATTTCTCTGATGATTAATGATATAGAACATTTTTTCACATGCTTGTTGGTCACTTTATATCTCCTTTGAAGAAATGTTTATTCAAATCCTTTTGTCCATTTTTTAATCGGATAATTTGTTTTTTGTTGTTGAGTTTTAGGAGTTGTTTATATATTCTGGATAGTAATACCTTATCAATTATATGATTTACGAATGTTTTCTCCCATTCTGTAGTTTGCCTTTTTGCTCTATTGACTGTATCTTTTGATACATATGAAGTTCTTTAAGTCTATAAAACTTGAACTGCAATTCTTCCTCTCATCTTTGGCCCATAGCTTCAGCCTGAGGGCCTTAACTTCTCTCCCCTAAATAAGTGGTATTCCTATCCCACTGCTTCTTTGAAGATTCATATTTCAGAACAGAATTCTAAGTTCTTACAACTAGACTAGACCTTAGAAATCTCATCTAACATCATTTTACTAATGGACAAACTGGGAATAATTCTGTAGGGAAATTGTGTGAGACTATGTTAGTGATAAGAAAAGTGACTGTTAAGTTTAGATGTTGGTGTAAGTAAATAGCTGGCAACACACATAGGAAATAATAATTTAAATTTTGTTTATAGTATGACAAGTTGCAAGATAAAGAATGAGAGACCTTTAAAGGCTCTTCAAGAACATATTGCGTCAAGATGCTACTGTTGCCACAACATATTGGAAAAGTATAATGGAAAAAAACAAACCAGTTAACACTTAACATGATTCCTTCCACCCTTGTGTAGAACCACAGTGTGTGTGTTTATTCTGTTTGACCTTCTGGATCCACTCTCCACTCTCATCTACCCTGCTCTCTACTCAGGACAGCTGACCTGTACTGACTACATCAATGATTCCTGTGTCCTTTGGTTTCTAAGGTGGGGTCCCTAAGTGGGAGCCCTGATAAGACATTAGAGGCTGAGAGAAGACAGCAGTCAGGGTACTTATTCTTCTGGTTCTTTCCAATCAAAGATTCTTCAGGGTGGCTGCTTCCTTATGTCAAAGGCTCTCTCTCTCTGTTACTTCTGGACTCTCACCTTCTGGGTTCTGAGCATTGTTGCCTCCACTCAGACCTACGGTCATGAACAGCCCTTTGTGGCAGGTCCTGGGTTCCTGTACTACCATGACCACCTCTATGTACAAGTCCCTTTATTACGCCTTCTTCCAATTACCTAGTTTGCATGTGCCAAGTCTTTGCTTCTGGGATTCTGTCTGATACACATAACATGTTCGCACTTGGGAAATATGGTTGTGATTGCTTAGCCTTAAAAAATATATACGTAAGCAAAGTAGGAAAAGTCTACAGGAGGGGAACAGAAATGATCAATAGGAGAGTTAGAGCAGTCAAGTGGGGACAAATCAAAATCTGATGCCTAAGCATAAAATATGTAAGTAGTTTATAAATTAGATTATAAAATAGAATAGTAGTGTTGGGAACACATCTTGAACCTGGAGATATACCTTAAACAAATAAAATGAAATTTTACCATATTTTGCTGTGCATAATGCACTCCCACATTTTTGGTCCAAACTTTCAGTGAAAAACATCTTTTGTTTTAATTTTTTAATTCAAATTTTTATTTGTTTACATTTAGGTACTTGTTTTTTGTATTATAAAGGAATTTTAGCATTTATTTTTTTAACAGATTATGGTACAACAAATTTTATGTAACAAATAATTACAAAACACAAGAACAGGTAAAAGGTACAAGAAATTTTATGTACTGGTAACAAATTTACGGTATTTATGCATCATAGAAAGCCAAGAACTCTTCATCATTGCAAGTTCATTGTAAGTAACAAAGCTGATTATCATATTCCAGGGTATTATTTTGCATATGGATATCGTTATTGATTTCTAGAGTTACACTTTTAACTCAGAGGCACAAATAAAAGAATTAAAAACATTTATATAGATACAGAATTAGTACTACCTATGTATACTGTGCATCCTTATTTTTCCCTCACAAATTTGGGCAAAAAAATTGTACATTATACACGGCAAAATACTGTACTTCATGTAGGAGATTAGACACTTGTGAAATTCATTACTGTAAGAGGTAATACAATTTGAGAATAAAAATCAATTCGAAAAGTGGTTTAAATACAGAAATCAAGAAATTTTAAGTCACTAAAGAAAACTTTAATTTTGAGGCTAATATCAAGATGTGAGAGAGGGAAACGGACTTGGCAGAAATAGAGCTGACCAGAAAACACTTATGTGTAAAAATAAAATTTGAACATATATGAAACTTAGAGCAACTTTTTATTTTCCACTTTAGTTGACCCTTCTGAAAACAAATACCTTTGATAGAACTGTTACCTCTTTCTTAAAAATTCCAAACTAATATCTACTACTCCCTCAGGACTTCTTGACCTGGGGTCCATGGACCCAAGGGGCCTGTGGATAGAACTCTATTTCAATATACCGGGGGTGCCAAAAATATGTGTACACATGACTTGTAGTCACCTTTTGTTATCGGTACATACTATTACAATTTTTTATATAGCTTTTTTCCTTTCTTAAAATGTATATACATTTTTTGGCACCCTCTGTAGTTTATTTCCTTTATAACCCTATGTATTTTATTCTCTACATTTCAAAACATGATTCTGATAAGTCCACAGGCTTTTCCAGACAACCAGAGGGGTGTGTGGCATAAGCAAGGTTAAAGTTCTTGTGGACCAAATCAGCCATGTAGGCTACCCAGGGTGTAGCAGAGAAGGGCACTGCCTTGCTTCACAGCTCTGGCAGGGATCCTGGTTACCAGGGCACTTCCCTCCCCACTTTGATCTGGATGCAGAGGATGGAGTTGGGCAGAAACTGGTAAAGAACCCACAGGTAAGGGGTCTGGTTAGGCAGGATGAAGCTGGGATGATAGGAACCATCTTCCTGGCGGAGCAGCAGCAGCGACATCCCTTCTTTGGTTGCTGCTAACACTCTCTCTTTGGCTCCATTCCCTGATCTCATCCTGCAGCACTGGACACACTTTTGGACCATCAGAGCAATCTTGGGCCTCTTTATCCTTGCCCTGATCTTTGAAAGCTACACAGCCCTGAGCCAGCTTACTCAGCCAGTCATTGCTTTGTCTTCAGCGCATAACCCTTCACAACCCAGACTGATGATACTGAGACTTTGGACCCCTCGGTTGGCACTCCTAGTCACGTGACCCAAGGGCCACAGCCTCTGCCAAGCTGAGAACCACATCATATAGTTGTGCTGGATCACTGAGCAGAGGGGAGGAGTGGAGGCTAAAATCTAGCCTGTTTTACCTGTGGACTCTGTCCAGCTGGAGGGGCATCTTTTCCAACACACACAAAGATAAAACAGAAGTCCTGGATCAGAGCTACTAGTGGTGCTGTCTACCTAATAACAAATTCTTCTGCAGATGTTTCATTGTGCAGTATAATCTTCATAGAATCAGGGTTAGGGAGTTCTGAAGTCCTGAATAGTTACTGAGTCTGTCCCTAATTCTACATTCTATGTCCAATCCCTTCTGAATAATGCGTGGTATCTTGAGCTCCCCATACCTTACCATCCCTTCATACATTTAGGTTTTTGCATTATGCTTGCAACAATCTCTCTCTCTCTCTCTATTTCTCTCTCTCTCTCTCTCTCTCTCTCTCTCTCTCTCTCTCTCTCTTTCTCTCTCTCTCTCCCCCTCTCCCTCCTTTTCCCTCCTTCTCTTTCTTTCTGACTCATTGCTTGCAATATTCTCATGGATTAGCCAAGAAATAAATATGAACTATCTTTAATCTTTTACCTAATATCTAATATAAATATTACTGGTACACAATCAATAGAAAATAAAACTGAAAACTGCCTATACTAAAACATTGAAATTTGTTTTTAGTTAAAAATTGAAAAATGAAAATCTTCTTGACAAAATTTAGCCTGCAAATTTTTAGTCAGAAAATTTGAACTTGATAGAAATGATAGCCATAAAAGAAAATCCACAGTGGTTGTTATCGGCTAAGCATTTTCAGTTACAAGGAACATAAAGCTCAACTAAACTGGCTGAAAAGAGGGACTGGGAGAGGACTTAATGGCTCATGTAATGGTAAAGTCCATAAATAGCTCTTTCAGATGTAGCTTGATCAGGGCTTCAGTTCAATTTCCATGGAAGCCTTTAGGTCTCTGTGTGGTGGCATAGCTCTTAGCCAGGCTTCCCTCATGGCAACAAAATGGATGCGGTGCTTCCAAGCCTCATACCATATGAATCAAATGAAGAGAAGAGAGCTGTTTCCCAGAAGTCCCCACCAAAAGTCTTTTTCCAACTTCGCTGGCCTGAATTAAGTCATGTCCTGCTCTTTGCAATAATAACAGTTCACAGGAGAGGGGATTTTGCTGATGAGCCAAGCCCTGAGCCATGGTCCCTGCTTTAGCCAGGGGTTAGTTGGCTTTCCTTAAAGCCCCTGGATTGCCTGGTGGAAATATGGTTATTGGATAAGAGTTAGGGTAGTCACAGGTATAAGGAAATTGATATTGTTGTGGGGAGGGGAGCAAATATAATGTCACCTAACATGGCAAAACTTTGTAAAATTTGATATTGATCCAATACAGATTAAAAAAAAACAAGGAATAAGACAAAACTTAATTAAAAACTTTAAATGAAAAAGAATTGATCCTAGTGAAAAACATTTCATTTGAAAAAAAGTTAAAATGCGTAAAAATGGAAATGTTTCAAGTATATGTCATAGAAAGGTGATGAAGAAATTAAATTGACTTAGT
>NW_017731358.1:2789749-2793651 GCF_001890085.2 Hipposideros armiger | reverse complement strand
TCCCGGGGTATCAAAAGGCCCAGCAGGGCTTCTCTGGTGGCTTTATCCTTGACATGTACAGATTCAGAGGATAAGTGGATGTGAAATCAGTTTGGGAGCGTTTGACCTATGATTTATGGCAGTTTGCATCTTGCCCCATTGCCAAGGCCTCTCTGGCCTCAGTCACCAACACTTCCTCCTCCCCACGCACTCCCTTGCTTCTAAGGAAATGCACCTTATTCTACAGCTCACCTCCAGGCCTGCACCCCTCCCTGTCTGAGGAATCCCATCACCACTTTTTTGCTTCTTTTGCCTCCCGAAGCAGCCAGAATCTTGCCTCGTGGTTATGCCTTTCATTCTGCTGCCATTCTAGAATGTCACAGCTATTGGGAAACACAGTCAGGCTGTGGGACAAGCCAGCTTCAAGTCCTGCTATGAGGCCATAATTCTGAATTCTAAAAACCTCTGAAAACTAAAGGGGTTTTGGTGTATTTGGCACAAACTAATTTGATTACAAAACCTGACCTGGACTTACAAACGCCTATTTTGTCCATTTGATCTTTTGCCCACTTAATGTGAATATTCATGTTTGTTGCCTAAATATTAATGTGTTGATTTTAGGGTGCGGTTCTAGACTTCATTGGAGGAATTGTGTAACATATGGCATATGTACCATGCAACCTTTGTAAACATGAAAAATTGTGATTTTTTTTAAGTACTTCTGCCTCCAAAATTTTAGAATAAGGAATTTTGGACCTCTACTATATAATGGCACACAAAAGAGGGCAGGATAATTAACTATAGACACCTAAGTGAAAGAATAATATGGAACTAATAAAAATCATGTCCGTGAAAATTTAAGGACAGAGGAAAACAATTTCAATGCANTATTTTAAGTAAGAAATCTGTAACTTCAAAATCTTCAAAATGTAACATTTAAAACAGCATTTAAATAGATGTTAAAGGGAGAGTTTAACAGCAGTGAAATATTTTTACTTTGAAAAGCTAAGTATATATACATGAAACACTTAACAGCTACAAACAGAAACTGAACAAATTCAAGATAGCATGGTCAAAATGCTATGTCATTCTGGCACTTAGTATAATGTTTTTAAACATTAAGACCTTGGTAATTGTTCTAATATTTCATCTGCTCTAGATTGCAATAGTTAGGAAATGAGATGTTTTACATAAATGTATTTTCCAGAGAGTATCAATTTAAGTAGTAATGTTTTCATTCTGATTAAAAAAAATTCTTAAATCATATACAGTACTTCCCTTTCTTATATAAGAAACTGAATCTATAGATTCTGTTCTCTTTATTTTCTAGTTTTATTTTATTTTTATATAGAAGTTTTGTTGAGATATAACTCACATACCAAACACATATTCAGTGTATGATGCCATGTCTTTTTAAAAGCATATTTACAGAGTTGTGCAACCATCACCACAATCAATTTTAGAACATTTTCATTACTTCAAAAGGAAACTCCATACCCATTAGCAGTCTCTCTCCAACTTTCCCCAAACCTCCAGACCTTGGTGACCAATAATCTTTTTGTTTCTATAGACTTGCCTCTTCTGGACTTTTCATATAAATAGAATTATATATAAGGTCTGACAATTAAGTTTGCGAACTCATCCTAGGATAAGTGCTATATACCTCATTGCTGAATATCACTATGGTCACCTTCGAACTACTCTCCTTGGGAAGCTATGTACCAATGCCAGCACCTAGTCCACCCCTCAAAGCAATTTTGGAACTCTTTTTCTGGAATAGCCATCAGAGCTGTCGTCAGATTACCCTTGGTGTCCTGAAGGCCATCAAAATGTCTTACTTTCTTTTTTTTTTTTAAAGATTTTTATTGGGGAATTGGGGGAAGGGGAACAGACAAGTTGCTATCCTTTTGTTCTTCAGTCTAGTTGTGGANTCAATAAATACGATGGCTTGTGATGTGTAGGATTGAATTTCCTCACTGTTTTAAAAATTGTAGTAAGTGCCTGCCTCCAGAGGTCTGTCCTTTAGACAATGCCTCAAGGGTAACTAATTTGCACATCTGCCCACACTCTGAAAAATAATTTGTTCTGGTCAGACTCCTGGAATTTATACAGAGGCACTGGGGTTGTCTCTTGCAATTTTTTTCTCCCACCTTGGGTTAACTTTTCCTCTGGGCATTTCTGTTCTAAGAACATTCCCTTTGGCAGAGAAAACAGAAGCAAAACACAAATTGAGGAGTTCTGCTTTCTCTTTGTCAACCACCAACATGACAACATTGACCACAAATAGCGTATCCCTTTTTTGCTTTGAATATGACTTTATGAAGCCTTTTACAGGGAGACTTTTCATGGGAGGCTTTCACTTTCTCAAAAGTACATTAGACATCTGTTCCATCTTAGGTTCATCAGTGGTTATACGCCCCTCTGTCTATCTTAGGCTTACTTTCTGATACAATCAAATAAACATATATGTGACTGTATGATTTCTTTAAGTCCTTCCCCTTTTTTATTGTCTTGAGATTTCATAGGTAAAGTGAATGTTCTTAAGAAGTGATTCAATTCTTAAGCATCTTTCTAAAGTCTCAAGCCATGGTATTAATATTTTTTTAATTGTTAAAATCTAGGAAACACATCTAACTGAGCCCTACCACTTCTCTCAGTATCAAAAATTTCAAGAAGACGCAGTTGTTTTCTCCCAAGGTTCCTGTCACTTCCACTCTGCCAACCAATTCCTCCTTTTGGCCAAATTTAGGTTCAGAGTGGCAGTTCCCCTTATTACTTCCTCTACTCTCTGGAAGATGAAATTGTCAGCAAGCAATAATAATAGCTAAGGTCTATTGGGCTCTTGCTGTGTGTAAGGTACCTTTCCTATAAGGAAGCTGAGGCCCAGAGAAGCTACATATCTTGCCTGAGTTCATACATCTGGCAGGTGGTGGAGCACAGACATTAAAGCCAGAGTCTGACTCCAGAGCCAAGTTTTGTCTCTAGGTAAAAGAGCTTGTCATAGAGAGTGGTGGTTACCAGAGGGGAAAGGGATTGGGATGAGGACAAAGGGGATAAAAGGGGTCAAATATATGGTGATGGAAGGAGGCTAGGCTTTGAGTGGTGAGCACACGACAGAGTATTTAGATGTATTATAAAGTTGTACACCTGAAATTAATATAATGTTATTAACCAATGTTACCCCAATAAATTCAATTAAAAGCCACAGTCTGGTTTTAGCTGGATAGACTTCCAGCAGGCTTGAGGATGTTGAGGTCATCCATCAGCATCTCCAACCTCTGGGTCACTTTTGGGACATGGAGAGGCTTGTGGTGTATATGGAGAGGTATCTGGTTGTGGGAGCTGTAGTTCTCCCACTGCAGCATCCTTTCTGGATCTCTCCTCTCCTTCCACCCTCAGCTTTTGATCCTCATGACCTGTGACCCAACACCCTCTTCACTCCAAACGAGGTTTCCTTGGTTGCCTTCCATGATGTCTTCATCCTTTCCTCTGGCAAGTCACATGGAGAGGCTTTTCTTAAATACCTTTGCTTCTTCCTGTCTGTGGACCATCTTGCACTCATTACAGACATGGCTGGCAGAAAGATAATCGTGGCACACATCTGGGGCCACTTGAGGTTAGTGATGGGTTCCTAAGTAGAATGGTTATTCCTTATGGATCCTCCTCTAAACAGTTCTGCTCTCTTTTCTTACCCCTAAAGTTAGATAAGTTTTGAGAATGCCACATTTTGGGTTTTTTTTTAAAGTTATCTTGTTTCAATTAAATTGCTACCCAAGCCTACTTCCCTTTCCATAGTTATTGGGAGTATATCTGACTTTACCCCAAATAATAAAAACCCAGTCATCACAATTAAAAACAACTAAGACTTAATATGTGTTAGGCCCTATTCTAAGGGCTTACACTATTAATTTATTTAGTTTTTT
>NW_017731358.1:2781817-2785392 GCF_001890085.2 Hipposideros armiger | reverse complement strand
TGGCTCAATGTGTGGGGAGCACTGGGCTATGTTAAGTGATGATCTCTGAAAGCTGAGAGAGTCAACGAGAGGGAAAAAGGGCATTGATACTTGGATCTTATTGAGCCTCATAAGCAACTGTAAATCTGAGTTTAGGGGTCTTTTAGTTGCAAATGACAAAAACCCAATCAGTTTGGCTTTAGCAAAAAAAAAAAAGGGATTTATTGTTTCAAATAATCAAAAAGTCTATGGGGAATAGCTTCACGCATCCTGGTGCTCCAACATTGCCAGGAATCCATCTATTTCCATTCCTCAGCATTGCTTTCCTCTGTGTAGGCTTCTTTATCAGGCAGGTCCTAAAGTTGGTGGCAAAGATGGGTGCCTGAAGCTCCAAGCTTAATTACCATCAGTTTTGCATTTGAAGTATGAAGAGAAAGCCTCTTTCCCAGTAGTTTAGCAAAGTCCTTGGATTGATTCTCATGGGCTTGGCTTCTGTGAACCCATTATAAACCAATCGTGGTGGTCAGGGGAATAGGAGACTCAGATGGGCCCAGCCTTGTTCATGCGCCCCTGCTTGGAGCCAAGAGTTAAGGTCAGACTCAAACAAACATGGAGTCCTTAATAAAGTAAGATAGTTGATTGCAAGACAATGTTAATATACTTAACATTGCTGAACTATACACTTAAAAATGGTTAAGATGATACATTTTATGTTATGTCTATTTTACCACAATTAAAAATTAAAATAATAAAGAAAAGAAAGTGAGGGGTGGTTTCCTCAAAGGGGAGTTAAGGAGTTGTTACCAGAAGGAGAAATGAATGTGGGTAAGCAAAACCAACTGATTTCCAGAGCAAATGGAGTCAGGTGCTGAGACCAAACCGCATGTGTCTTCTCACTTGAATGCATGAGTGGTTTCAGACTGAACCAAAGGACGAAAGGAGGAAGTAGCACCCTGTCGTGGTTCCCACCAGCGAGGTTGGCAAGAAGAGCAGGGCTGGGTACCAGTGATGTGCTAAATGTGGCTACAAAGTCCTGTGAGGACGCAGGGACTCCCCACCTCCAGCCCCAACCCAGAAGGTCACCTTGGTCAGGTGCTGTGCCATGTGCCCCAAGCAACTTTCTACTGCCCCTCCAGGAAAGAAAACAATCATGAGGGGACTTCCCTTCAGGAGATAGCAGCATTTGGGGCTTTGTCTTGTCCCTCTGACTCTTCTCAAGCTGGACCTAAGTCTGAGGCAGCCCAGGACCCACAGTGACCAGCAGGGGCTCATCTTGGAGTACACACCATCTTCTCGAATAATCTCATGACACTCCATTTTAGATATCAGTCTGGACACTGGCTCCTCCTGATTCTCCGTGTTGTCATTCCTCTCGTGGTCCAGCCATGAACCCTCAGGTCTCTCCTGCTTTTTCTGTGTCTCCTCCTGGTGGTCCCACCAGACACCAAGGCTGAGCTCTCTCCCTCAGCCTGCAGGGTCACTGGCAAGTGCGTCTTTCCCTACCTGGCCCTGGGCCACCTCCTTCAGCTTCAGACATGTTAACGGTCACCCTATCATCACCCAGCCTGGCACCATGTGACCTCCTCATGGGATTCCCCCCATGACCTTTCATTTGTTTTAGGTTCTTGCGCCCTTCCTCAGGTCCCCTGAAACTTCCATTTTAACTAATAATACTGGCTTTATTTCCGTCTTAATCTCCAGGTTTTTTCCTAGGCTTTGTAGATTCTTTTGCAGAACCTTTAAAGGTCCTCATCTTTGTCATAGGTATACTCCATGGTGTCAACAGGTTTGCCTCTTCCCCACAGAAGACCATGACCCTATAAACTCTCAGGGGTGCTATTCAGAATATCAAACATCGCATGGTACAGGCACTGACCAATCAGAATGCACATTGTCATTAGAAGCAAGGTCCTGGGAGTCCCTGCTGGCTCAGGTATTACCTTCTTGATTGCTAGATCATGGTAAGGGCCTTGAGAATGCCGGGAGAGTGGCCAGGCAGCTGGGATGAGGGCTTGCGGGATAGCTGTTTACCAATAAATACATACCTATGCAACCCAGCTGATCATTCATTCAATATATATTCCTCTCAGATAGGTGCACATCCAGCACCTCATACCTGGGCCAGAACTCAGCTCTGGTTTAGGCTTCACTGTCTACAAGCTATATGACTTGAACATTCACTTTGGACTTTTCAAGCCTTGGATTTCTTATTTGTAAAATGGAGATAATAAGCAGGGACTAGAACATAAATATTTGTACATTAATGTTTATAGCAGCATTATTTACAGTAGCCAAAAGGTGGAAACAACCCAAATGTCCATTGATGGATGAATGAATAAACAAAATGTGGTGTATACATGCGATGGTATATTATTTGGCCATAAAAAGGAATGAAATTCAGATACATGCTATAACATGGAGGGACCTTGAAGACATTATGCTAAATTAAATAAACCAGACACAAAAGGACAGATAATACATGGTTCTACTTATATGATTCTGCTTATATTCTACTAGAATAGGCAAATGTGTAGTGATAAAAGAATAATAGTTACCAGGGGCTGAGGGGAGGGTGGAATGGGGAGTTATGTTTAATGAGTATGGAGTTTCAGTTTGGGATGATGAAAGAGTACTGGGGATGGATGGTGGTGANCTCACAGGCAGGGGCCCCCAGCTCACCACCCCTCAAAATCTCTACAGCGAGAAAACAGGGGGAACCTTGGTTAGCACTGCTGGGAGACCATAAAAATATGCTCCCTCCTTCCTGACTAACCCAGCAGGTAGTCCCGGGGGCCACTCTCCCGACGGCCGCCCTCTCCCTACCCCCTCACCACCCACCCGCTGCAGCAGTTCCCTCTCTGTTGCCTGCTTTCTGTGAGTGCTGAGTCGCCCCGAGCTGCTCGCTCTCCATGTGACTTCAGTTTCCGTCCGTTCCTTCCGCAAGTGCTAAAATAATCTGATGCCCCAGAGAGAGGAGGCAGCCCAGCCCCGCGTTCGGCTGCTCTCGAGGAGGCTGGAGTCCCGGGAGAGGATGCGCCCCGCGGAGCCGCCTGGGCCTGTGGGAGCCGTGAGTATTTCCTGCGTGGTGGGCAACCGCCGCCCTTCTGGAGGTGGGCGAGCTCGGGTCAGGGTGGGTGGTAGATCAGCGTTCCTGGCCCACAGCTTGGGGCTGACTGGGAAGTTGTGGCTTGCTGCATCCAAGCTCCACCGCTTTTGTGCCCAGTTTGGGGGCTACAGCTCCGGGTAGGTGGAAATACATCCCTCTGTGAGCACTCAGAGCTGAACAAGGTCAAAGTGGTGTGGTGTAGTGGAAACAGTGAGGGCTTCAGATTCCTGGTTTGAAAGTTTGACCCCTGTCTCTGTGGGGAGAATATCTGGGTCTCAGTTTATTTATCTGCAAAATGGGAACAATAGTGATCCTTCCCCAGGCAGGGTGACTGCATGCAATGAGACTACTCGTGCAATGTGAGTGCTCAGCGTCCTGAGTGCTTGGATCTTCTTTCCTGCCCCACAACGTGGACTGAGAATCAACATGTCATAGATGAAGACTCTGATACTCATTGACAGCAACACATACTTATGGATGTCTTCCAAGT
>NW_017731358.1:2773900-2774628 GCF_001890085.2 Hipposideros armiger | reverse complement strand
CTGTCAAATTCTTTCAACTTTGCTATGTTAAAATTTTTTCATAATAAAAAGGGGGAAAGTTAAATTACTGACTGTGCCTAGTAGCTGCTCACATTCATTTTCATAAACATAAAAGTCAAATAATAAAAAATTTTAAAACTTCCATAGGAACTATAATATACTATCATATTATGTGCATTGTTGGGTTATTCCTCAACTCATCTATTAGGATGTGATGAGGAGATGACACAGGTATTGGGACTTGAAGGATGAATAGGAGCTGGACAGTTGGAGAAGACCAAGAGAAGGAAGGGCCTTTCCCCGAGAGGAAACAGTGTGTGAAAATGCATGATTTAGTCAAGGATAGCAAGTATCCCAGGATAGCTGGGTCTTATGGTGTTAAGGTTGAGTTTTGCTGGACACACAGACTAGGTTTGAATTGCAGCTCTGATATGCTCTAGCTCTATGGTCTAAACCTTTGTGAACCTCAATTTACAATGTGTAAAATGGGGATAATAATATTTACCTGCTATGATTTTGTAAGGAATATTATGTATAATAGCATAGCACTTATCCCACGGTAAGCACTCCATAAACATTAGTTATTACAATTAAGAGCTTGGAAAGAAATCTAGGAGCTTGGATACAATCCCATTGAGCTAGTCAGTAATCAAGAATTCATATCATTTTATTCCTCAGTTGTGCTTTTTCTCAAGAGAACCAAAGATAGGCAGGGAGTGCGGGTGATA
>NW_017731358.1:2767977-2771170 GCF_001890085.2 Hipposideros armiger | reverse complement strand
AATTGTCCTACAGAAAAAGTGTGTCAATTTGCTCTCCCACCTGCAGGGTATGAGACAGTTCTTGGGGCGGGGCTCAAAAGCCGTAGTTTAACAAATTCATTATTAAGAGAAAAAGACAGAGAAACGAATCATGAGGTCTGAATTCACACACCACTATTCTAAATGCTCTGTCTCCCCAATCTTCAATTTGCAAGTTCTTTTTTAGTGCATTCTCCATCTGAATATTGATTTTTTTGCAAAATATAAGAATGAATTAATTCGCCCAAGGACTAGAACTGGCTCTTTACTTTTATAACTATTTTAATTTTCTTTTACATGTGATTCCAAAATCATAATTAAAGAAAATACAAAAAATGGCCAATAAATACATGGCAAATGCTCAACATTATTACTAATTAGGGAAATGCAAATCAAACCATAAAGAGATAGTACTCCCCACCCACTAGGATGAATATAATAAAAATGATAGAAAATATCAAGTGCTGATGAGAATGAGGAGAAATTGGAACATTAATAACGTTGCAGACATCATGTCCCTTTTCCTTTAAATAATTCAGTGTATGTTTTCTGAGAACAAGGATAGTCTCTCAGAACATAACCACAGTACAATGATCAAAGTCTGGAAATTTAACATTGATGTAATATTATTATTTCATCTATTTTCTGTATTCAAATTTTGCCAAGTACTCCAGTAAGCCCCCTATAGTAATTTGATCATTTGGTTAAAGAGGTATCTGCTGGTTTTTCCACTATAAAGCTGTTATTTTTGCCTGTGTAAAATTAACAAGTAACTTGTACTATATTAATGTCTTGTTTCCCAACACATTTTTGCTCTTTAGTTTTACCATCCTTTGATGACTCTTGCCTGTAAGATGCACTTTAAAAAATATATATTCCTCAATTTAGATTTCAACTGCTTTCTCTAATTTTCAAGCAGCATCGTAAAGCTTGCATGCACTTAAAAAAATATTATGCTCCATTTTATCTTTTGTATGTAAGCTTATTAAAGAGCAGAAGTTTTAGTTAGGTTCTTTTTGTTGGCAAGATGCAGCATTTGGGCCAGCTACTGGGGGTGGTGATGGTGGTGAGGTGTTATCATGAGAAAACATGGAGCTTGGAAATGGACCAAGCCCTGTGAGGAGCCATCAGGAACCAACGAGTCAGCCTTATAGCCCATTCTCTCTATCCTGTCTCCCATCCTGCATGGTCCACATTCTTGTTGTTTTTTGTATTCCATTTTGTCTGATCTCTGCCCTCTGTTGACTGTTTCATTCTTTTCTGTTCATATGCCTTGTCATCCACCTCATAGTTTCTGCTTCTTCATAGCAAGTTCCCTCAAAAATTCAACTCTACCTTCTCTCTCTGTGCCTCTTAGCTCCAATTTCCCCTGCTAATTACTCAGTTCTCTCCCTTGTCTCTCTGCACTGGGATCATTCTTAGGGTGCTAGCTGCATAGAAGGATTGACCTCTGCTCAAGTGCTTTCCTAAGATTCTGTCAGCTTGGTGGAGGTGGAAGTGGAGGTAGTGGTGAGGTCCTGTACTTCTCCTGAGGGCCGCCCCTCAGAGGGACTGTGGGTGTGGTGGACAGAGCGGTTGGCCTCGACAGTGGAAGCTGCATTAGTACATCAGCTGTATTTCTTGAGTCACAGTCAGGATACATGTATCTAACACTTCCAGGTATGAGAAGCTGTCTGGAAGCCCTAGTTTGAATGTCAGAATGCTTAAATTTCCCAGTTATTTTAAAGGTTTATGCATATATGTATTTTTAATATGAAGTTTACTGAACACCTTTCTAAAAAGAATATTTGAAAAATGTAGATTCCTGAAAATTTTGAGACAAAATGTTACCATAATTTCCCCTCTACCTTTAGGAACTCCAACATATAATTCATTTTTCTGATTTTTTTATTTTGAAAACAATTCAAATTTACAGAAAAGTTGAAGGAAGTACAAAGCTAAATTTGCCAGTTGGTAATATTTTGCTTTAATTCTCTCTCTCTCTCTCTCTCTCTCTCTCTCTCTCTCTCTCACCCGCCATTTGAAAGTAGGTTACATGAGTTGTAGGCATAATGATTTTTCACTCCTAAATATTTTAGCGTACATATCCTAACAATAAGGGCACTTTCCTACATAACCACAACATTATTATCATACCTAAGAAAAATTAGCAATAATCTGATAATATTATCTGTGTACATAGTACCATCTGAAAACACATCATNTATTGACAAAGCTTTTTCACACACATCTCTCACTCAGTCTCAACACAACCCTGTGAAGTCGGCAAGGTGGGTATTATTGTCACCAATGGCCACCACGGGAGTGAAGTGATCAGGGAGAACAAGCCCATGACATTGAAAGGAAATGACACGGCTGAAGCTAATTCATTATTGGTTGAGTGCCTACCCACAGATATTATGTGGGTCCCTCGTATATAAAGGTGACACCATGAAACTACCGCCAGCCATCTAAGAGCAAGGTGTTATCTCCCCAGCGGAGCAGATTTGCGCTTTTAAAGACCTGTGGCCAGATGCAGCCTGTGGCTATGAAACAGAACAGAGTGCATTGACCTCTGTTGGTTCTAAAGGGCTGACCCTGACCACAGAAGGAAGCCAGTTGACTCATTTGTAGCCCTGAGGAGACCAGTCGAGCAGGGTAGAGCTCTCCATGCACTCCATTCACTGACTGCCCAAGGGAAGAGCAGTTATGGCCTTCCCCCAGGGGGAGGCAGAGCCCCTGCCACTCCCAAACAAGGTTCTTCTCACAACCCCAGATGGAGCACTGGCTGACCAGGTGTGCTAGGCTTGGGGCGGGAACAAGAGATCTGGATTTTAAACCAGTGCTTGGAAACCATTGCACTACATTCCCTGTGGCAGCTTGTCCATATCATTTCATCTCCCTGGCCTCAGTATTCTCACCTCCAAAACAGTGGTGGGTAGTCCCTTCAGGAATGCTACAGTTCTTCTCCAAAAGATGGTCAGTTACTAAATTTGAATGAAAATGCACTTGCCAGAAGGGACACATGCAACAGAACTGTCCTTTCTCACACAAATTCTCAGGACCATCCATTCAAATAGCACTGGAACCAATTCAAAATAATACAACTCCTCACTTATTTGCCCAGGCTTAGAGGGGGGATCCAAGACTTACAGGCAAATGTCAAGAGACCCCAGTAGTACAAGCAGCCACTTAC
>NW_017731358.1:2762999-2764387 GCF_001890085.2 Hipposideros armiger | reverse complement strand
AGATTTTTAAAATCCAAAATCCACTCAAGGTATATATGCATTGGACTTGGTTATTACGTTTCTTAGCCATCTGTAATCAGACCTCCCCTCTGTCCCATTCCCTGCCTTTCTCTGTTTTTCAAAACTTTGACTGTTGAAAAATCCAAGCCAACTGTCTTGTAGGACATCTTACAGCCTGGATCTGTCTGATTGTTTCCACATGACTGGCTTCAGGGCAAACATTTTTGGCAAGGGTACTACTGAGATGGAGCTCTGTGTTACCCAAAGCATCACACCTGGAGGCTTAGGATGCATGTAGTCTCACCATGGGAGATGCTAAGTTTAAATATTTGGTGAGGGTTGAGATGTCTCTAATTTTTTTGCTAAGAATCAAAGAGACCAAAGCTGCTTGCCTGAGTCTATCAAATATTTCTTGGTAGTAGGAATTGTTCGAAGTGGTCATAAACTGGGGTTTCTGTCATTATCTATTCTCTATGTCATTATCTATTGTCTGTGACCAGCTGCCCTTTCCTTTCTCCAGGGATCCCAGGTGATATTTGCTCTTTTATTAAAAAAAAAATGCAGATTCACTTCCTGTGGAGCCCTGTATCTAGCATCTGTGTCTTTCATGTTCATGGGTATCACCGTCACACATTTACATCCCAAACTTGTGCACACTCTGCTTTTAGAGATTCCCTCCCCCATGACAGTCTATAAATATTTGTTTGTAATACCAAATACCTCTGAGAGTTACTCACTTTCTGCAAAGACTTCTTTCTTTAAATTTTTTCAGCTTACTTTGAGGAGAAAATTCTTAACTACATGCTAATACATGTACAACACTCTTAACACTTGCTAATAGTGCCTTCAGCAAAAAGGTTGCAGTCCCACCTCTGGCAGCGACTGCTGTAGTAGTATCGGCTGAATGGTGGGGAGGTGAGAGAGTAGGGGTGTGAGGAGGTGATATTCAGGTTGCCCCTGAATACTAGAAATCCAGCATCCTTTCCTGAAAACGAATCTGAAAACTCTGACAAAACCAAACCAAAACTCAGGTCAGAGTTACTCCTCAGTATTCCCAAACTTTGAATATGAGGATACCTTTCTATAGATAAAAATACCTGAGATTGGCCCTTCCCTGAGGGTTGTGTTTCACTATCAGCTGATTAAGATATTACATCACAATAGAAAGCTACTTGGAATTAATAGCCCTTTAAAAAAGAAGGTATAGCTTTTATTTGCAATGGGTTTGCCACTGGAACACAGGTGTCATAAAAACTACTGCTAAATCTAAGCCAAAATGGGAAAGGTGAAGACTCATATCAACATCATCATCATTGGACACGTGGCTTCTGGTAAGTCTACAACTACTGGTCACCTGATCTACAAATGTGGTGGGATCAACAAAAGAG
>NW_017731358.1:2756056-2762059 GCF_001890085.2 Hipposideros armiger | reverse complement strand
GTTCGGATCCCACATATAAGGGCCAGTGACACTGCCCTCTACAGCTAAGATGCTGAACAACAGCTCAACCTGGAGCTGGGCTGCCATGAGTCACCGGCGACGGCATAGGCTGCAGTTCCTGCTGCAGTGGGTTGCCATGGGCTACTGTGTGTAGCCAGCAGCCAGTGTGAGCGGCCAGCAGCCACCGTGAGCAGCCGTCCAGAAGCCAGCAACTGATCTGCCTCGCCAGGGAAGAGTGCAATGATGGTGCCAACTTGGGCCAGTGAGGCAACGTCCTCCACAACTAGACTGAAGAACAAAAGGACAGCAACTTCTCTGTTCCCCTTCCCCAATTCCCCAAAGCTGTTCCCTCCCCCAATTCCCCAATAAAATCTTAAAAATAAATGAATGTGTCTGCCAAAGATGTTCATCGTGGCAATGTGGCTGGTGACAGCAAAAATGACCTACCAATGGAAGCAGCTGGCTTCACAGCTTAGATGCTTATCCTGAACCATCCAGACCAAGTCAGTGCTGGATACACACCTATGCTGGATTGTCACACAGCTCACATTGCTTGCAAATTTGCCAAGCTGAAGGAGAAGATTGATCATTGTTCTGGGAAAAAGCTGGAAGATGACCCAAAGTTCTTGAAATCTGGTTATGCTGACATCATTGACATGGTTCCTGGCAAACCCATGTGTGTTGAGAGCTTCTCTGACTACCCTCCTCTGGGCTGTTGTGCTGTTCGTGACATGAGACAGTCAGTTGCTGTGGGTGTCATGAAAGCAGTGGGCAAGAAGGCAGCTGGAGCTGGCAAGGTCACCAAGTCTACCCAGAAAGCTGAGAAGGCTAACTGACTATTGTCCCCAATAACTGCCACCCCAGTCTTAATCAGTGGTGGAATAATGGTCTCAGAACTGTTTGTCTCATTTAACTGATGGTGCCAACTTGGGCCAATGAAGCAACGTCCTCCACAACTAGACTGAAGAACAAAAACGACAGCAACTTGTCTGTTCCCCTTCCCCCAATTCCCCAATAAAAATCTTTAAAAAAGAAAAGAAAAGAAACACAGTGTGGTGGTCAGACCTGTACACCGACTATGAAGTGGTCTCCCCCACAAGACATGAGTCCATCTGGCCCCCTAAGAAATATTTACAACATTATTTATTATATTCCCCAGACTGTCTTTTTCTATCCCTGAGGCCATATTGTAATTACCAGTTTGTATTGTCTCATCCCTTCCCCTTCTCCTTCATCCCCACCCCCTCCCAACTAGCAACCCTCAGTTTTTCCTCTGTGTCTCTGAGACTATCTCCATCCACATCTCCCATCCATTCAATTCCTTAGAGTCCACATATAAGTGAGCTCATATGGTATTGTATTTGTCTTTCTCTGACTGTGTGGCAGTTTTTAAGTTATTAGTTTTAAAAATCAGTGCTTTTTAATGGAAACAACTTAACCAAAATCTATCACAGACTTTTGAGACTAATTAAAGCAAAGTTTAATGAGAAAAATAATTATATATTATTAATACAGGAACATCTACATACATTTGAAAAAAAAGTAACAATAGCAACATAACATGTGTTTAAGTGTCAGAGGGACTGACATAAAAAGAGATGTTGCTGCATTCCTGAGTTATTTTGATTCCTGTGATGATACGGACATGGAAATTTCAGGACTTCACAAAGCAGGGACCAGTTTAAAGATTTTACTCATCCTTTCTTCCCTCTCCATTGCAAAAGCAAGTATCACCCACATGTCCCCTGGACTGGAGCCACTCCTTGGTCTCATGTGGCCATCGTCTTCTGTTCAAGCAATAGCAACCCTGAGCCCAGAACCGATGTGGCTGTGGGGCGGGTATGAAAGCACTGCCCCAGCTCACAGCCAAGCCACTGTCAGCAGGATCAGGGTGCCTTTCCCAAAAGGAGTAAATATTCCCATCCCTTTCATCGTTTCCCTCAGCTCACTGGCCATCAATCAGTCTTCTTGTACCTTACTTGGATCAATGAAGCAGCAGTTTTTCCTTATTATTTTGTGAAAACAGAGAAAGCAAACAGCATAATTTCTAAAACAGAGGAATTTTTGCAGCCAATGTGCATTCTTCCTCCTCAGTATTAGTGTTCTCTTGTTTCAGAATACAGTCTTCATGTTTTTATTTAAATCAATTTAGTTTTACCATTTATTGGTTATAACCAGATGTGAGAGAGAAAAGCCAGACAAAAAGTCATATTGTCTTTCTGCCTAAAAAAAGGAATACTCTTTATAGACAAAGAATGGATATGGATTTGAATCACAGGTTTCCATACCCAAGTAATAGTTACATAGGGGACGCCATTGAGCATTTGAGGTTCTAATATTTCAAGGACTTCTTAGAGAAGAACCAGCAAGGACATATTGTCATGACTGGACACAACAGAATAGTTAGAAGATAAAGAAAAAATATAAATTCTACACTAAAAGGACTTCACTTTAGGATTTCTAATCTTAATATCTCCAAGTCAAATGTGTTACAGACACAGTACAGAATCTTGTCTCTTAACACCTGGTCGGTGGTGTCTTATCCTTGAAAGCTTTTCACTAATTAAAAAAGCACACAATCTCTGCTTAAGTCATGTTCATGATAACCATGGTTGGATAAAAGACACAGGAAACTTCATAGAAATTGTCAACTAAATTAAAGAATACAGGACTTATAGACTATATATCAAAGAGAATGGGTCTTATCATTTTATGCCTCCACACTTGGAAGGAACTTTTCAACTTTATTCTCTGATTTAAGAAGAACAGATACAAGCAGAGTCTGTTAATGCCATCTGTTTCTCATGTCAGGATCTCAGGTCTTATAATAGGTTATTTTCCCAATGGTCACTCAGACCAAAATGAGACATGGTTCTTATTCAGCCCCCTATTTGGAACATGGATTGATTTGCAATTCCTTTGTATTAACTCTGTAGCTCCCACAGTGGTTCACAACCTATGAAGTGAGTACCATTGATACAAGCCCCCCTCCTTTTTTTTTTTTTTTTTAGCTGAGCCATCCTGCCACCTGTTGGCAGCTCAGAAGCAGCTCAGCTCGGGCCAGGAATCAAACCGGCAACCCTGTTGCTCAGAACTTGCACTCTTGAGCTAGCTCTTAACCAACTGAGCCACTCGGCCGGCCCCATGCCCTTTTAATTATAGTTTACCCCATTTAAATTATTCATGTCATCTAAAAAAAAAAAAAAAAAAAGGTTGTATTTTTCAGAAGATGTCAGAGAAATAGGAGTAACGTGGGACAGTTACTTATTTGCACCCTCAAGCTTAGATGCTCTCACACAACTGAAGACACTGTTGTGTGTGGGTGGAGGGAAGCAGTCCTGTACACATAGGAGAGGGTCCATGAAATTTCCCAATGAGATTTGCCATCCAAACTCTTTATCTTACTCTTCATAATGGCATGGCTCTGGGGAAGCCTTCAGGAGTTATACACTCCAGGAAGAGTGTTTCTCAACCTAAATGGTTATTATTTTCAGTCTTTTATTTCTTTTCAGTGTCATTACATGCCTTTTTGTTTAGTACTGTTCCAAGCCCATTCTCATTTACATCATTGTATCATTCAGGGTCCAACCAGGAAACAGAAACATGCAGATTATTTAAAACAGTAAATTTAACTCAGGAAATTGGCTACACAGGATAAAAGAGGCTGAGATACCAACTATGGAATAGTTATCCCAGAGAATAGTAACTTCAGGAAGCTGTGACTTCCTCTAGGTAGGGGGAGGATAAAGAGAAGAGGGTTTTACCAGAGTCTAGAAGAAACTCAGGACTTCTCTGTCCAAGGCAGAGGGGGGAGGGAGAGAAATACCTTGGATTCTCTTCTCCTTATGCCTTCTCCCCACCCCATAGTGTCACCCATGGACCAAGCCAGCTGAAGGCTAGCTGACACCTAGAGCTTGGAAATAGAGCCTTCAGAAGTCAGCCACCTGCAAACCAGAGCAGGATGGGGGAAGGGTAAACCGTGGATCTGAAGACAAATAACTCTCAACCAGTATAGTCCTCTGTTCCTGGGGTTAGCCTTGTTCTGGAATTTGTTAATGTAGAATTTTAAATCCAACCTTCCCTCATATTTTTTGTATGTTTAGTTGGTATAATGACATATTCATTCTTTCAGCCAAATTATTCATTATTTTTCTCCTCTTTGTGTGGCTGCTGAATTACTTTGGAGAGAACACATTGGAATAACAACCATTCATCCAACTCATTGGTGTTTTGAACTCATAAATAATAATTATGTTATTAACTACTTTCATAGATAACGAAGCACTTTCACATATGCTATTTGATTCTCATTAAAACTCTGAATAGTTATTATTATCTCCATTTTACAGAAGAATTAACTGAGTCTCGGAGATTTTATGGGAATTGCTCAAGGACAAATAACAAATACTGGAGCCAGGATTCAAATCCTGGTCTGTCTGGTTCTATATTCCATAATCTTCCCATGCTGTCTCAGGAGAGAAGGAGTTGCCCAGAAGGTACAGCAAGAGTTTTTATGGGCTGGTTGACTGAGTTTAGAAGGAAGGAGGAAAATACGTTTTAAATTTGCAAAAATTTTCTTGTTGACCCAGAAATTAGAATTACACTCTAGGCATAAATTACACCAGGCCTATTTAACATTCTAGTCTGAAGAGTTATATCTTCCTTGAAGAAATTGCACTCTTGCACTGAACACACTTATTGTAGAGTCTGTATTTCAGTATCTGGAGCTGGCTGTTCCAGAAGGGTGAGTGTCACAGCAGCACACACCATCCCCAGCCTGACAGAGGAGAGGGGGTGTGTGTGTGCAGGAGGAGAGGAGGAATCAGGTGCACGGATTCCGTCTCCCTGTCTCTCTTCAATAAAATACAGGACACCCAGTGAAATTTGAATGTCAGATAAACAATGAATTTTTTTTTTAGTATAAGTATGTCTCAAATGTTGCACGGAATATATTTACACTAAAAAGTTACTTGTTGTTAATCTGACATTCAAATGGCATCTTGTAATTTGCTAAGTGTGGCAGCCTTATCTCAAGGTGGGCAATAGTCCTAAGGTTTCAGGTGTGTGTGTGTGTGTGTGTGTGTGTGTGTGTGTGTATACATCGTGTGTGTGTACATCTGTGTGTGTGTGTGTGTGCTAGGAGGATACTGAGAACAGGAGCCCATATGGCTCTGTTTTTGCCATCTGTGCCCTGTATGTGACATGAGGTGATAATTCCTGAACAGGTGCAGAAGCGGAGGGAGGGTCTGGAAAGGGGGTTTCCAGTGTTGGGCAAGTGCTGATGAATTCTGAATTGGAGGTTCCCTCTGTGGTAAGGAGAGCTGACCTGACCTAAGATGAGGGTTAAAATTGATTTACCTGGTTTCACTTAGCTTTTCTGTTAGTCTGTTTTCACTGGTGAGTATTCAAATATGACCAGGAAGTTAAAATTAGCCTTAGAGGTCGTGTAAACTTATTTAAAGAAAGGGAAGGAGGAACAGCCCTAGAGAGCCGAGATGTGTCAGGCAGAGGGATCCATGGAACAGGTGAGGAGGTTCGTGTCAGCACTGGTGCTGCAGGCCCAGGAGACTGGAGAGCAGACCCTGGCGTCTTGCCCAAGTAGATGTCAAGGAGAGGATGGAGCAGTTGGAACACTGGGGCCAGGCACTTGCCTCAGATTCTGAAGATTGCAGAGCCGAGAGGGGGCGCCACTGGGGTATAAACTCTCCCAACAGGAGGGCAGTAAATTCAACAGCACCTACAAGGAGAGAAATTACCCTGGTTTCTCATCCTGGAGTTCAGGGAGGGGGACTTGAGAGATATTTCCAGCCCTGCTACTACCGTATTTGCTGGCGTATAAGACGATTTTTTGGCCCTGAAAAATATGCCTCCAAGTGGGGGGTTGTCTTATACGCCAGGTACACTTCAGAGAGACTGCCCATAGTGCTTGCCCCGTGCCATAGTGGCCTCCCGATGCCCGCCCACTTCATTCCACATACCGTTCAGGCATCAGCAGCGCTGCTG
>NW_017731358.1:2747469-2755741 GCF_001890085.2 Hipposideros armiger | reverse complement strand
TACGGCGAGTATATAACAAACTCTGTATTTTGAGTGGAAATGTTAGGGGGTCGTCTTATACGCCCAGTCGTCTTATACGCCGGCAAATACGGTAAGTCAATCTGGAACCCTGAATAAGCCATTATTATCTCTGGGCCTTTGTGTGTTCACCTGTAAAAATGTGGTGGTGGAAGATATATTACATTTTCATCAGGGCTCCTCTTAGTTCTAAAATTCTGTTGGTATATGTATAATTTTAGGCTTTCTCATGACTTCTGTTCTATGCTCTTTTGGCCAGGTGAGAGGGCTGATAATCAAACTTCATCAATCATCTTTATTATATCTGAAGTTTGCTTTTTCATTTTCTCCTTAGTTTTTCCCTTATCCAGGAAAAATATCAAAAAAACCATTTTTTAAAAGCCTATATACAAATGAGTTAATCAATGAGATCCACTTTTTTACTAAAAGCCTCCTGTCAACACAACAGTTAGCAACTGTATGTGACCAGAGGCAACAATATTTCAGTCCCAGTTTATCATTCATTCATTCATTCATTCATTCATTTAGCAAATATTTATTGAGTTCAGATGATGCATCAGGCAGATTTGAGCTTTGGGAGGAAAACTTCAACAGAACTATAAAACATGGCAAACTCTAGGTGACCTGAGACCTGGTTCCTCAAATCCTTTGCTGCTTACTTCTGTTGCTGGGTTCTTGGGAGTTTCAGTATTCAGCCAGCTGTCCATCAAAATGAAAATGAATTCTTGTTGACAGTTGTAGTGAAAGGTTGAAAGTGCTGGCTAACTTGAGGTATTAAAGAATCTGTGGGTTTCCACCTGCCTGCAGCTGTGGACTTTCAAGACCAGACAAAACTGGGAACTGGCTCCTTCTACTGAGAGTGCAGAGCAGCCCTCTGGGATGTCCTTCTCTTACACGCTTCTTCCTTGCCCTCTGTCCACAGTGCTGCACTTGAGATGGAGTTACTGCCTTTCTGGCTCTGCCTGGGTTTTCACTTCTTGACAGTGCAATGGAGAAACCGAAGTGGAACGGTCACAGCAACTTCCCAAGAGGGCTGCAAGCTGGTGAGTTTTCCTGGGAACTCTGAGTTGTCTGTCAATGCTGTCCTGACAAGATTTGGTCTTTTGGGAAAGCTGACGGATTGTCAATCAAGGAGGGCAGGGAATGAATGAATCTGAATCACTCAGCACCCACCTAGCACAATGCCATGTATAAGCTGTTTTTTAACCAAAGGTTAAGATGATGCCTGGGATAGGCTCTGCCCCACCTGTTTCATACCTGCTGAAGACACAAGGCCCCAGAGACAGGCCTAGTTCAGGCATCTGGAACAAGAGCACCTTGCTAAAAATCTGGATGACTGAGCTCCACTAGTGGTATCAGAACATATAATGGTGGGACATATTAATGTTGGAGAAACCCTGCCCCAGAATTTCTGTATGAGCCGATAGCAAATGCTTAAACAGCTGTGCTGAAGAGCACACTGCCCACGCTGCACTGTGGAGCAACAGCCTTGCCTGTACTGAGGCTTAAGACGATCTAGGAGTAAGATACCTGAGCTTTCGTGGTTTACCCTCTCCAAGGCTTTCAGCCTGTATGTGGAAACAGACTCAGCAGATAACAACTGAGCACATGTCTAGAAATTTCCTCTTTTGCCTTTAACTCAGTGATATAAAAAAATCTGCCTGAGAAACATACATCTAATAAACATTTCTTGAGCCCTATTATACATGAGGCGCTGGGAAAACAAATTGGATGTCAGAGTTAATACTTATATTAAAAATGTATTCTTAAGGCTGATGAAGCTTAAAAACCCAGCTGGTCATAGTTCTTAACCACTGTTAGTAACCTCTAAGAACTATGCTGTAGTATACACCAGTATGGGGTAGAAATTATGAGTGAGACCAGGTTTAAGCCCCAGCCCCACTACTTGACGAGCTAGTGACATTGGCCACTCTGTGCCTTAGTTTCCACATCTGTAAAATATGGAGGTAATAATACCAACCAATAGTACCATAACACTGGGTCGTTATGATGACTGAGCTAATGTATGTAAAGCCCTCAGAACAGTGCTTGAGTGCCATGTGTTTTATCTGTTTTTATTGGGTTGTTGGAAAAGTCATGACGTATTTTCTCTATGTTTTTCATTGCAAAAATGCGTCATGACTTTTCCGACAACCCAATATTATTGCTGTTATTAGTCTCTGCTACACAGACTTCCATTATTCCCTTACAGAGGCAATGAAAGATTAACTTCACAGTAGCTAATTCAGGAGTTACCAGGCATAGGAAGAGGAGGAAATAAAGCGTTGAGTTCTTTGACAGTCTCAGGGTTCAGGCAAGACGCCCTGCCTGCCTCTCTCCAGCCTGGTGGGCAGGAGTAGGAACTCAGCTGCCAGTGAGCTCAAAGAGTAGATTTCCTGTGGCTCTTTTGAACTGAGGGCTGAGAGTTTGAGAGTCCAGGTGCCCTCCATTGTCCCTCCTTGCATTAGCCATGCGACATTATCATAAAGTGGACATGGTAAGGTTTTCTTGGGCTCTGATTGCTCCATCATCCTCTTGTAGCACCTCAGTGATTTGCAGAGGTGTGACCCCCACTGACTGCAGCAGCTGTGGTGAAACAGGGTCTCTCACAGCTTTTGGAAAGCACCTAACCACAATATTCTCCAGAGAGTCTCTGTGTGGGAGAGACTGACACTTACTCAAATAAAGAAACACACCTCGTTTCTGCATGGGGAGGTTCAATTTTGTAAAGATGTCAGTTCTCCCCCAATAACTCCATGATTGTAATGCAACCCCAGACAGAATTCTAAAGAATTTTTTGGGGGGAGGGAGGTGTAGAAAGAAGTCGACAAATTCATCTGGAAATGCGAAGCAACTCAAATGCTCAACAATAAGAGATTAATTCATTAGATCATGCTAATCATTATAGCTAACATTTATTAAGCACTTATGTGCCAAGTTCTGTGTTTAATGTTTTACATAAATAATCACATTGAATTCTACCCTCGTGCCGAAACCCTATGAGAAAATTACAAGTATAATTTCCATTTTACAGCTGGAGTAATGATGGTCCCAACCGGTTAGATAACCAGCCCAAGGCCACCCATTTGATAAAAAGCAGAACCAAGCCGGACTGACCCTAGAACCCTCGCTCTTAATGTAGTCATGCAATGAACTAATAGTTACCAAAAAGAATGTGATCGAATTTATTTTTATTGCCAAGGCAATATGTCTATCACATATTATTGAGGGGGGAAGTAGATGACTAAACAGTTTGTAGAGTGCAGTCTTATTTAAAAATTTTTTAATTCTTGTAAAAGAGGTAGATAATATCTTTAGGAAAGAGTCCATAAGGAGATGTAATAAAAAGTTATTGACATTTCTTTGAAAGAGAAGCTGAGGATACTGAAGAGTTTAATTTTCTGTATTTCCATACTATATCAGTTTTTAATTATTAGGTTTTATTTTAATAATCAGGGAAAGAACTTGGGGCTCTGAAAGGTTAATTCCTTGTCCATAGTCCAAAGCTAATAAGCAGCAGAGCCAAGATTCAGACTTGAGTCTGTTTCCTCTCCAAACCTGTGTTTCTTTCTCTCTATCAGGATTTTTCTCCCCTGTTCCAGTATTCCACTTGCCTGCTGGGATTGGGTCCACAATTTTAGGCAATCATGGGCCTTGTCCTATTGACCAATCTGTGCAAAGGGATGCCATTGCTCTTCTACCTTATTACTTAAAACGTTTTTCCTGAATACCTACCTGACATCCTGTGGCTGATTCTTTTTGCCAACCTTGTAAGACATTGGGCTGAGTTTATCCTGAGGCTCAAGTGACTTCTGCAAGGAGACCGGGGTCATCCCATCCCTCCTATCTCCTTACACAGAACAATTGTGGTAGATGGTATCCAGGAAAAACACTGAATTGGGCATTAAGAGCTCTGGCCTCTGGATGCAGCTCTGCCATAGACTTTTCACTTCTGTCCAGACCTCACTGTTTTTCTTTGTACAATTCAGGGTGATGACGAGCTCTGAAGCCCTTTTAAGCTGTAATATTTATCAATCCAAAAAGTAGAGGAGCATTCCAGGCAAAATTTCTCCAGGTGAAATGAAGATGCTGTAGCACCATTGGTTGTTGGGAAGTGTCCCTGTTAGACACACATGTGTTATGGTAATAGTGATTACAATGCGGTAGTGACCGATTACATTATAGTGCCCACAGTGTGTCAGGCACTGTGCAGCCTCTCGTCTAATCTCATTGCAATCCTATGAGGTAAGTACTATCTTTATCTCCATTTTCCAGAGGAAATAACAGAATTAGGCTAAATTAGTTGCCCAAGGTTAAACAGGAAATAAATGGCAGAGGTGGAATTCAAACCCAAGTAGAGACCTGGTCCTCAATACTTCTCATATTTAAAACCAAACTCCAGGTACAATTGTCACCACTCACCACCCGATCGACAGGCACTCAGATCTTCTCTAACACACTGTGTGTTTTAAATGTGGCCTGGAACTCAGCTCCTAGCTGACTATTTTAACGTAAAGTTTAAGAACGAAGAAAGGTTCCCTTTTGTTCTATGGTTTTCGATCCTGTTTTGAAAAAATTATGATCTGTAGAGCCATTCCCAGAAGTTGCAGGAACAGTCTGATGAATGAACTAAGTGTCTGTACATAAACCTCTGCCTCAGAGGCCTCCTCCCTGCTGACCAGTGTGTTTTTGGACCTAGGTGGATGGAGTCGCTGACTGTCGAGGGCAGAACCTTGCTTCAGTGCCCAGCAATCTCCCGCCTTACTCCCAGACCCTCATCCTGGACGCCAACCCTCTTAAGACCCTGTGGAATCATTCCCTCCAGCATTACCCCCTCCTGGAGACCCTCAGTCTGCATAGCTGCCAGCTGGAGCGCATAGGTCGTGACGCCTTCGAGGAGCAGGTCCACCTGCGCAGCCTGGCGCTGCCTGACAACTCCCTCTCAGAGAGCTACAAGGAGACAGCAGCTGCCTTCCACAGCCTGCAGGGTTTGCGGAGGCTGGACTTGTCAGGGAACTCCCTGATGGAAGATATGGTGGCTCTTATGCTCCAGAACCTCTCTTCACTAGAGTCTGTGTCCCTGGCAAGAAACACCATCATGAGACTGGATGACTCTGTCTTTGAGGGCCTGGGGCACCTCAGGGAACTGGATTTGCAGAGGAACTACATCTTTGAGATTGAGAGTGGTGCCTTTGATAGCTTGACTGAACTGAGACACCTCAACTTGGCCTATAACAACCTCCCTTGCATTGTGGATTTCAGCCTCACGCAGCTCCGGTTCCTCAATGTCAGCTACAATGCCCTGGAATGGTTCCTGGCATCAGCGGAAGAGGCTGCCTTTGAGTTGGAGACAATGGACCTCTCTCACAATCAGCTGCTGTTTTTCCCACTCCTGCCCCAGTCCAGCAAGTTGCATACCCTCCTGCTGAGGGACAACAACATGGGCTTCTATAGGGACCTGTACAATTCCTCATCACCAAAGGAGATGGTGGCCCAGTTCCTCCTTGTGGACGGCAATGTGACCAACATCACCACAGTCAACCTCTGGGAAGAATTCGCTTCCAGTGACCTTGCAGATCTACGCTTCCTGGATATGAGCCAGAACCAGTTCCAATACCTGCCCAATGGCTTCTTAAAGAAAATGCCCTCCCTCTCCCACCTGAACCTCAACCAGAATTGCCTGATTACACTCCACATCCGGGAGCATGAGCCCCCAGAAGCACTCACAGAGCTGGACCTGAGCCAGAACCAGCTGTCAGAGCTGCATTTGGCTCCGGGGCTCCCTGGCTGCCTGAGGAGCCTCCAGTCATTCAACCTGAGCTCCAACCAGCTCCTGGGTGTCCCTACTGGCCTTTTTGCTGATGCCAGTAACATCTCTACAGTTGACATGAGCTACAATCAGATCTCACTTTGTCCCCAGCCAGCTGGCTTAGAAAGCATAGGGCCCCCTAACTGTGTGGATTTCAGGAATGTGGCATCTTTGAGGAGCCTTTCTCTGGAGGGCTGTGGGCTGGGAGCATTACAAGACTGCTCGTTCCAGGGGACCGCCCTCACTCATTTAGACCTGTCTGGAAACTGGGGGGTTCTGAATGGGAGCATTACCCCTCTCCAGAATATTGCCCCCACATTACAGGTCTTGTCTCTCAGGGACGTGGGCCTCAGTTCTAGCTTCATGGAGTTGGACTTCTCTGAGTTTAGGAGTCTGAGGGACTTGGATCTGTCGGGAAACTCCTTGACCCGTTTCCCAAGGTTCAGGGGCAGCCTGGCCTTGCAGACCCTGGATCTTCGCAGGAACTCGCTCACAGCCATTCCCCAGAGGGCTGTGTCTGAGCAGCTCATGAGAAGTCTGCGGACCATATACCTCAGTCAGAATCCATATGACTGCTGTTGGGTGGAGGGCTGGGGGGCCCTACAGCGTCTGCACACCATCGGTGACTTGGCCATGGTCACTTGCAACCTCTCTTCCAAGGTCATTCGTCTGATAGACCTGCCCGGAGGCATGCCTCAGGATTGTAAGTGGGAAAGGGTGGACATGGGCCTGCTGTACCTTGTGCTCATTCTCCCCAGCTGCCTCACCCTGCTGGTGGCCTGCACTGTCATATTTCTCACTTTTAAGAAGCCTCTGCTTCAGGTAATCAAGAGCCGCTGCCACTGGTCCTCCGTATACTGACCTGGCTACGAGCCAAGGTTAGAAATTTGGTCTGCACATGGAAAAACACTTCGTCTGCCAGATTTCCAGATCTGATGCAGAGGACAAATCTGATGAATTGAGGTTTAAAGTGTAAAATGTTTCCATCCCTTAGTCACCCCAAGTTCTTCCTACATCATTATGATTCATCCTTATTATCCAGGTAAAATATTTATTAAGTGACATTTTACAAAAACAAAAAAACATGTCTCATAAATATTTTTTAAATCAAACACAGCTTGTGTTTTTTTCTTTCTTTAATGTTTTTTGGTAGTTTCACTTAGATTATTTTTCAGTGCCCTTCTTCTGGTGACATCCATGGAGCTGGTGTAAAAGTGTGGTGATTCAGTCCTACCCTACAACAAAAGTAACATGTCCTGTGGATGGTGAGAGTCACCGCCCTGGGGGTTCACCAAAGGCCAGAATTGCAGAGCTGAGCTGGGGGATCTGAGATGAGAACTGTCACCTCCTGTCTTGGCGTGCACTGCTGCTGCAGCCAGAGTGGGTCTGAGAGGGTCCTCGGCAGGTGCCCTGGGTTCATTCCTGAAGAGGCTGGCAGGCAAACATGACCCTTCCGTGGAAAAGCTAACAGGGCAATAACTGGGCCCTGGGTTTATTCCTGCAATAAACTGAACACCAGGCACAGTCCTTGTTCTGAGAGAAAGTAAAGAAGAATGCAGAGAGGAGTGAATTCTACTAACTTATAGATGATCCCTATTCTTCACAAAACCACGTGTTCAAGAGCTGTGCTCACTACATTCCTAGTTTCCCTTCTCCCTCCTGTCTCTCAGTGAGTAAGGAACAAGTTCGGTGCTCTTCTCTAGAGAAAAGAGAATAAAGACATAGCCCTTACCCTTTAGGGGTTTAGAACTCACACTGTCCTTGCACTTCTCATCCCTGCTAATTAAATCATAAAGGGGCCCACTGCAGGTGGGAAGGAGGAAGGAGAGAGGGCAGAAATCCCACTGACTGATTACTATTACCGTGAATACTAACATCGGCAGAAATGTTTTAGACAAATCAAACAGATAAAATCAGTGGTCTTACTTTGACAAAACAGAAACTTCCCTTGAATGAATGCTCCACAGGGTGATAAACAAGGTCATTCAGTAAGACTCTACCCTGAGTAGCATTGGTGTCAGCCATGTAAGCTTTGTCCTACTGCACCTCCACCTTTCTGGTCAACGTGTCTCTCCATCCTGTACTGCCCCAGCCTAGGATGTCCCCCAGGTTTCCTTGAAGCCCCTATTCAGTGTCCTTCTAGGAAAGCCCCATCAGCCAATATCCCTAAAACTAGACTATCCTGATTCCCACCCCTGCCCCCCCCCCACACACACACAACAAAAATTTTCCTGGGGTCCTGTTGTTTTCCAAGATGATAATTAGCTAATTAGACAAATGAATCTACCTGTGACTGGTACATGTATGGCTTTTCTTGAGTTAATGTGTCACCACTTGTGTCAGTCAGTATTTTTAGTTTTTTGCAACTGAGGATGACTCTGTCTGATTTAAGCAGTGTGGGGATCTAGTAAAAGGATATTGGGGAGCACTAGGTTCTCTGGGGAG
>NW_017731358.1:2731914-2741449 GCF_001890085.2 Hipposideros armiger | reverse complement strand
GATAATACCAACATGGGCCAGTGAAGCAACATCCTCCACAACTAGACTGAAGAACAAAAGGACAGCAACTTGTCTGTTCCCCTCCCCCAATTTCCCAATAAAATCTTTAAAAAAAAAAGAATATTGTAATAACAATGTACGGTGCCAGATGTGTATTAAACTCACTGTGATTATCACTTCATAAGGTATATAAATGCCTTAATCATTATGGTGTACACTTTAAACTAATAGAATATTTAATGTCAGCTATAATTAAAAAAACATTTTAATTAAAAAAACAATTACTAAATACATATTTTGTGCTAAGTGCTTTATATGGATAATTTCACTTAATTTGGGTGAACTCTAGGCTGAGAGCAGTTCAGATATGCCCAAGGTCATACAGAATTGTGGTAAAAACTGTAGCATTAAGCTAAAGAAAAAGGCAGCTGCAGCAATTTGATCATCTTTATCAAGTCCATCAAACTGTCAATCTATAGGTGGCTAGTGGTTGCTGAACAGCACACATTTGCTGACTAAATGGCAAACATGGATAGGTTCATATGGGGCGTAGTTGACAAAGTCCAGAGTACAGCAGGTCCTCAAATAATGCCATTTTGCTATAAGTTTGACAAGATACCATAGGAACTTAACTGTTGTTTATATCAATTAGCCTACGGTAAAATTGGTCTCAATATACGTCGTTTCACTATAGATGACGTTAAGGACTTACATAGTTGAAGGTCACCCATCTTTCTGAGGCTGTTCTGACGGCAGCCACATGATTTGGTGATAGCTTGGAGGTACTTTAGAACAGAAGAACCTCACTCAATTTTTTCCTCCTTCAGCCATGCAGCATCTTCCTGTTCAAAATCAAGACAAAAGGGTGATGCAAGAGGACCCTGGTTTTCACCAGGATTTTAAAGGTTCATTGTGGATGAGTGGACTCATCAGGGAAACCATCTTACCTGGTGAAGAGGCCGTTTTTGGAATAAACATCTGATTCAAGTTTTTCAAATGCAGAACCCAACTTTTATAGATGCAATATCTCTGAGAAGAAAGATTAGGTTAACCACCAACAGACATAGTACTCACTCAGAGACGTATGAGTTGTTAAAACACTGACCCATTCACTCAAGGACCTCTGGGAGCTCAGGCAGTTCTTGGTCTTAGCATTACCATGAATGGCAGATGAGGGCCAGCTAAACCCCTCATCTTAATGAGGAAATACTTAAAGAGGAGGATTGCACCATACAGACCCTCCTTGGCATTCCAGATGGAGTCTCTTTCAAACTTCTCAGGGCTCTTTCAAAATTGTCTTTAGTGACTGCTCTCAAGAGCTGCTTGTGTCTTTCAGTTGTATTGTTCACATGGCTTTTCTTTCAATTGTCCCATCTTCATGTCAGTGCAATGACTGTCCTCAGAGGCTTTTTGGTTGTTCTTGGTCTTGTGGTCATTACCCAGGCACTCAATCCTACATTCCCACCAACTCCAGGTCTTTTAATATGAAAGATTTGGAAAACTAGATTCCAAACTTCTGTTACATGTAGAACTTTTATCCCTGGACACAACGCGTTTGTAACCAAAAATCTCTCCATTGGCTTGTTTCAGGTGTGTTTAGCTTATAAAGGGCAACACAACAAACCATTTTCATATAAGAACATGCATAGCAATACTGATACCAACTGAGTCTGTGTCACAATGATTTACCCTTAGTAACTTTAGACAACAGTATCTCACATGTTGCTGAGAAAGAGAAGTTTCTTGTAGAATCTCGAAATCTTAGGAGAGGTATAATTAGCAAATTGCAATTTGAAAACAGTTTTTCCCACAGATCTCTAAAATACATTATCTAAGAGAAGGGCATGGGCCAGGTACATGGCAAAACCAAATTTTAATGATGATAAAATTGGTTTGAACACTGGAGTGGCCTGAATTGTGCAACCTTAATTGGGTCTCCAAAGCTCTGAGGGGGAAGTGGGCCCAGCATGGGTAGGGCAGGGAGAGTGAGGAGGAAGGTCATGCTTTCTGGAAGGTGGGTGTGTTTCTTTCTTTTCCGGCTACTGTTATCAATGTGGTGAGCACATCCCTTCAGCTGAATGCCCTGGAGAGGAAGCCCAGAGCTTCCTGTTGTCTTACCGAAGCTGCAAAATGCAAGTTAGAAAGAAAGAAAAAAGAGGAAAAGGGGAAAAACTATGAAGCTCCTCTGTCCAGATCAGGGATACCAGCCCCCAGAATGAAACCCAGCTCACTTTTTCCTAGAGATCTAGAGGGAAAGGCACATCCCAATGTTAACTGCTTCTCAAATCATTCAGGACTTAGTAAATAATCTCAAAAAAGGACATTTTTGAGAAACAGCGAAATAGACAACAAAGTTGAATCTTAAAAGGAAGACTAAGGAAATACGTATAAGGACGTACTGCCAAGAAATATGCCTATCCCCTGCTTAAAATGTCCTTCTGTTTGTGAAGTGCTAGCCCAAAACTTTGCCCTGATGGAAAGGATCATTTTAATATCAGATTCTGTTTTGTTTTGTTGCTATGAGCATCTTAGCTATCTGTGAGATACTTCATGAGATTTAGCTGAAATAATATCCTAGCCCCTAGGGTGGAATGCACAGGTGGTGCCAACAGGTACCATATATATACAGGAGGTGCCAAAAAGATGTATACACATTTTTTTAAAAGATTTTATTGAGGAATTGGGGGAGAGGAACAGTGTTAGGGAATCAGGGAAGGGGAACAGACAAGCTGCTGTCCTTTTGTTCTTCAGTCTAGCTGTGGAGAACGTCACTTCACTGGCCCATGTTAGTATTATCCTTGCGCTCTTCCCGGGTGAGGCAGTCGCTTGCTGGCCATTTGATGGCAGCTGATGGCTGCTCATGGCAGCTCACGCTGGCTGCCTGCCACTCACGCTGGCTGCCAGCCACTCACAGTAGCTCACGGCAGCCCACTGCAGCAGGGGCTGCAACCTATGCCGTCGCCGGCAAGTCACAGCAGCCCAGCTCCAGGTTGAGCTGTTGTTCAGCATCTTAGCTGTAGAGGGCAGTGTCACTGGCCCTCATATGTGGGATCCGAACCGGGGCCCTCTGGCATCCCAAGCCAGTTCTTAACCATCGTACCACTCGGCCGGCCCTGGGCTTTTCTTAGTTGGTTAGTCCGTTGCTAGAGTCTGAAGCCTGTTTCAAAGGTTTCTTTCAGTATAGTGAAAAGGATGGGAATAGCAGGTGGATTTCTGCTTCCAGTCCTGAACTATGGTTTCTCTAGCAAATTCTGCACCTTTGTCTTGCTTTGCTCACCCTTATTCCACCTGTAGGAGAAGAGTATATTCTAATGACCACTGTGAGAGTGCTAAAGGAGGGAGGACCCACAGAGCCTATTCCCAGAGTTCCCTGGTGGGACCAGAATGGTGTCAGCCTAAGGCTTCCCATACAGCTAAATTGAGTACCAAGCACTTCTTCCTCAGTGGGTTGCAAGTGCAAGCCACTGCCAGTTGCCACATACCAGAATATTCAGACAGCAAAATATTCAGAATCAAAGATAAATAATGTCAGAGATTGGACTGTTAACATGAGCAACAATAATTCAGATTTTGAAAATCCAGTCATAAAACAAAAGCTTAAGGTTTTTCTAGTGGTACAAAATAAGTTATTAGGGCTCAACTGAGGTTTATTAAGCAACCCAGTTGCAGGAAGTTGGATAAACTATAACCCTTGTTTCATATCACTCGTCACCTTTGGTCGTCATTGATCCATGCATGACCCACTTTTATTCATTTAATATGCCAGGTATCTTCCATTTGCCTCTCCAAATCCACTCTCCACCTCCTGTCCTGTCCCAGGAGGCTGACCTCAATGGGCTCCCTTGCCTTCTTTGTGTCTAGCTGTATTTGGCTAAGAAGAACCCTTGGCAGAACAGAGAGAAGGAGGAAGTGAGATTAGGGTGGTTATTCTCCTGGCTCTGTCCTATGGATTTGTCTCAAACTGGCTGCTCTTATAACAAAGGTCACAGTCCTCTGAAGGTTACCCTTTCTACATAAAACCCTGCCTTGGGGTTCTAGGAACCACTCATTCCACAAGTTGTCCCCCACCCCCACCCCCTGCCAAGCCTAGGGACAAATAATAGCTCTGTCATTACCAGCCCTGTGTAATTGCTTTATCCTTTGTGTTATGTCTTTTCCTGCCACCCCTTTGTAAGCAGTCTCTTTATAAATCCTCCTCAATCTGAGACCCCAAGCGATACTATTGGCTATTTATTGAATAATACTGAGCCAGAGAAATCCCAGTACTTGTATCAGGGAGTCACAGAAAGCTAAGGCTGCAACCGGAGGTATAAAGGCAAATCCCCCAGTGTTGACTGTCCTTCCTTCTGATTCATTATGGGCAGACATGAGGAAGAAGCTGGACATGAGTAAGCTGGCACATGTCATCATATTACCAATATATTCAGATGTAACTCAAATTAAAGAGGGAGAAGTTTCCAGCCTTGGAGACCTTCATTAAAAGAGTGTAGGTGTTATGATGACATCAAGCCAAAGGAAACAAACAGTGAGGCTAGGAAAAAAAGTGTTATAAAGGTAGGAAAAATAAAAATTCTCTTCACTAACTTGTCATCTACTGCATCCTCATTAACAATCACAAAGCATTTGACCCAGTATTCCCACTGCTGGGTATTTATCTGAGAAACTGAAAACACTAATTTGAAAAGATATAAGCACCCCTATGTTCATTGCATCATTATTTACAGTAGCCAAGATATGGAAGCAACCTAAGTGTCCATCAATAGATTAATGGATAAAGATGAAGTAGTACATATATACAATGGAATAGCACTCAACCATAAAAACAACAAAATGTGGCCATTTGCTACAACATGGATGGATGTAGAGTGTACTGTGCTAAGTGAAATAAGTCAGACAGAGAAAGACAAATGCCGAATGATTTCACTTATATGTGGAATCTAAAGAAACAAAATAAATGAACAAACAAAACAGAACAGAAACAAACTCAGATACAGAGAACAAACAGATGGTTGTCAGATGGGAGAGGCCTGGGAGAATGGGCAAAAAAGTGAAGAGGATTAAGTACAAACTGCCAGTTATAAAATTGGTCACAGGAATCTAATGTACAGCATAGGGAATATAGTCAATAAGAATATTGTATGTCCCAGTGCTGTTCCCATCCCCCAATTCCCCAATAAAAATCTTAAAAAAAAAAGGATATTGTAGGGCCGGTCGAGTGGCACATTGGTTAAGAGCTGGCTTGGGACGCCAGCTCTGAGCAGCAGGACCCCGGTTTGGATCCCACATGGGGGCCAGTGACACTGCCCTCTACAACTAAGTTGGGCTGCCGTGAGTCGCCAGCAATGGCGTAGACTGCAGCCCCTGCTGCAGTGGGCTGCCATAAGCTACCGTGTGTGGCTGGCAGCCAGCATGAGTGGCTGGCAGCCAGTGTGAGCTGTCAAGAGCTGCCGTGAGAGGCCGTCCAGAGGCCAGTGACCTATCTGCCTCACCGGGGAAGAGCACAATGATAATACCAACATGGGCCAGTGAAGCAACATCCTCCACAACTAGACTGAAGAACAAAAGGACAGCAACTTGTCTGTTCCCCTCCNTGACTGATCTGCCTTGCCCGGGAAGAGCGCAATGATGGTGCCAACTTGGGCCAGTGAAGCAACGTCCTCCACAACTAGATTGAAGAACAAAATGACAGCAACTTGTCTGTTCCCCTTCCCCCAATTATCCAGCACTGTTCCCATCCCCCCAATTCCCTAATAAAAATCTTTAAAAAAAAAAAAAAGAGCAGGAATGGGGGATGCTACACAGCAGCGGGGACCACAGCCCAGATCACGTCATAAACAATAATTGTGAGAATGTGACTGTAGCCAACCCTTACTACTGGACACCACAGTTTGCACTGCTGCCGCTGACTGCTCTGGACAGTGCGACTGACACAAAGATCACTGCCATGGCTGCCGCCCACTGCCAAAATAAACGCTCCCCCAAACTACTGTCTTGTGTCACTAGTTCCTGATGTGCAGTCTGGAGCAAGTGGGCCTGGTTGGTTGACCTTAGTTCACATACCCCTACCCTGACTATAGAGGTGCTGGAATAACAAATGCCATACCTTCTGGTAAGGCTTCTACAGTAGAAAATGGGCCCTACTCCCTAGAAATACTCATATGGGGTGGAGTTCTCAAAACAGGAAGGGAAGTTTGATGTTGAGAAGACAAGAGTGCACCATACCCTTTTAGGCAGCATGTACATTTCGGCAGAGGACTTCTCGAAGCAAATTCTTAGTGTAAAGGAATGACTCAGATGAGTGAAACTTCAAGTAGACCCTCAGGACAGCAAGGGAGATAGTTGGGGTCATGCTGGCCTTTTTGTTTTTTTTTAAGGTTTGTATTAAAATATAGCTAACATACAACATTATATTAGTTTCAGGTGTACATCATAGTTATTCAACATTACCCACCTGGCACTATACATAGTTATTACCATATTATTGATTATATTCTCTATACTAAAGAAGTGATCACCTTGATAAGTCCAGCAACCATCTGACACCATACCACACTATCACAATATTATTGACTATATTTCCTATGCTGTATATTATGTCCCCAAGACTTATTTGTTTTATACCTGGAACTTTGAACCTTTTATTCCCTTTTATCTTTTCCCGTTCTTTTTAATTTTCAATTACAGCTGACACTCAATATTATTTTATATTAATTTCAGGTGTACAGCATAGTGGTTAGATATTTATATAATTTACAAAGTGATCCCACTGACTAGTACCCACCTGGCACAGTACATGGTTATTACTATATTATTGACTATATTCCCTATGCTTTACTTTACATCCCCATGACTATTTTATAACAACCAATTTGTATTTCTTAATCCCTTCACCTTTTTCACCCTGCCCCCAACACCCTCCCTTATGTCACCCTGATAGATCTAGTACCTATATAATACCATACATAGTTATTACAATATTATTGACGATATTTCTTATGCTATGCCTTGTATCCCCATGATTACTGTGTAACTACCAATTTGTACTTCTTAATCCCTTCCCCTTTAAGATTCCTTGTAAAACTGGTTTGGTTGTGATGAACTTCTTTAGCTTTTTCTTGTCTGGGAAGTTCTTTATCTGTCCTTTGATTCTAAATGATAGGTTCTAGGTCTTTGGTTGTAGGTCCTTGATTTTCATCACTTTGAATATTTCCTGCCAATCCCTTCTGACCTGTGAGTTTTCTGTTGAGAAATCAGTTGACAATCTTATGGGAGCTCCCTTGTAGGTAACTAACTACATTTTTCTTACTGCCTTTAAGATCCTCTCTTTGTCTTTAACCTTTGGCATTTTAATTATAATGTGTCTTGGCATTGGGCTCTTTGGGTTCATCTTGTTTAGGACTCTCTGTGCTTCGCTTATATGTCTATTTACTTCACCAGGTTAGGGAAGCTTTCCATCATTATTTCTTCAAGCAGGTTTTCAATTCCTTGCTCTCTCTTTCCCTCTCCTGGTACCCCTATAATGCAAATGTTGGTATGCTTGATGTTGTCCCAGAGGCCCCCTAAACTATCCTCTTTTTTTTTTCTTTTTTTGCTGTTCTGTTTGGGTGTTTTCTGCTACCTTATCTTCTAAATTGCAATTCAATCCTCTGCTTCATCTAATCCACTGTTAATTTTCATTATTGCATTCTTTACTTCTGGTTTTTTTTTTATGTTTTCTATCTCCATTTTTATATTTCCTGTCTCTTTGTTGATGTTCTCCCTGAGATCATTGAGCATCCTCATAACCTTTTTTGGAACTCTGCATCTGGTAGATTGCTTGTCTCCATTTTGTTTGGTTCTTTTTCTGGAGCTTTGTTCTGTTCTTTTATATGGGACATGTTTCTTTGTCTCCCCATTTTGGCTGCCTTCCTTTGTTTGTTTCTATGTATTAAGTAGGGTTGTTATGTCTCCTGGTCTTAGTAGAGTGGCCTTATGTAGTAGGTGTGCTATGGGGCTCAGTGGCATAGTCTTCCTGGTCACCTGAGCTGCGCACTCCCGGTGTGTACCTTGTGTGGGTTGTGTGTGCTCTCCTCTTGTAGTTGAGCCTTGGTTGCTATTTGCAAGTCAATGGGAGGTATTGACTGTAGAGCTCATTTGTTGTTAGGACTAGTTGTGACTACCGTGGAGGAGTTGTGGTGCAGGGGCTGACCCTACAGAGGAGAATCTGCTTCAGTAGGGCTCTTCTGCCTACCAATGTGCCTTTAGGGTGTTTTGTCCTTGAAGGCAGTTGGATAATGCTCCTACTTGTTTCAAAGCTGGCCACTGGGCATGCCAGTGTCAGGTCTACCTGGGAGGGGACACACTGCAGGTCAAATTAAGCCACAGCCCATGTCCCACCCAGGGCCACCCAGCAGGGACCACAAAGCAATCCACGGATGGACACTCCTCCTGCCATACTTGAAAGTGCCTCAAGAGGCCAAGTCGTGAACCAAGGTAGGATGCTGGTCATGCTAGGCTTAGGGCTGCTCAACCAGAGGTATAGGACACACTCAAGCCAGGTGCTGCTTGTCTGGGTTTCTTGAACCTTTGAGAGACCCTAGGAAAGTCCGTAGAATGAGCCAAGGCAGGAGGTTTGTATGACAAAGCCACTGGAAGTGGTTTGGGTGTGCCTGAAAGGTGGGCAGGGCAGGGTCTCAGAATCACCAGTGTAGGGCAAACAACGGAGTTAGCCAGCTTGACAGAGACTCAGATATGGTGGCCCCCTGTGTCTGCATGCCAAGAAGGGGGAGGGCTCAACAAAGAAACAATGGCTGCTTTCAGCTCCTCTGTCCAGGAGAAAGTGACCCCTTCAGCCCCTGTCCTGAAGACAACTTAGTCTCCCCCCCACCTCCATATGTCCTTGTCATCTTTCCACCTGCTGCCCCAGTGCTGGAGCTCAGAACCAGTGATTCCATCAGTGAGTAAGTCCAGTGCGGTTCCTGTAAGAGGAGTGGCTGGGACTGAAGCTGCCCTCCATTTCACTCAGCTACAAACTCTGCTGGTTTTCACAACCAGAAATTATGGGGCCTTCTCTCCCCAACACTTGAACCCTGGGCTGGGGAGAGGCTAGGACCCCTCAGTCCTCCAAGGGGGACCTCCACAGCTGAGATATCCCTCCCGATTTTTAATGGTCACATGCAGGTGTGAGACCAGCCTGTTCCACATCTCTGTCCCTTTTACCAGTCTTGAGGTGGCTTCTTCTGTATGTCTGTAGTTGTAGGGCTTTGGTTCAGCAAGATTTCAAGTGATTCTCAATGATGGTTGTTTTGTAGTTTAGTTGTAATTTTGATGTAGTCATGAGAGAAGGTAAGCCCAGCATTTACCTACTCTGCCATCTTGCCAAACTCCCAGGCAAGCTTTTTGAAACCCCCCATATAGCTCACCAGCCATTCTACTTGTTCTCAGAGCCTAGGTTTGCAGAATGGCAGATTTAGAAGATGTTAGGACAGAGCCTACCCTTGCCTATGGCAGTGACTTCAGAAGGCCGTGGGCTTTTCTTTTTTTTTTTAATTTTTTT
>NW_017731358.1:2715901-2725494 GCF_001890085.2 Hipposideros armiger | reverse complement strand
TATTTATTTATATCACCACATAAGCTACCACTTAGCAAAATAGCCTAACCTTGCTTGCTTTTCAGTGGCCAGTTTTTTTCTTCTGTTCTTCAAAAGGCCAGTTTTATCCCCACTACAATCTGGATTGGCCATGGAACATCCCCATGCCCTCTTCTTAGATAATGTTTCTTAAAGATCTAAGGGAAAGACTGTTTTCAAACAGCAGTCTGCTAAATGCCACGTCTCCTAAGATTTTGAGATTCTGCAACAAACTTCTTCTGTTAAATTTTTCAAGCCAGCCCTGACTTTCTTGAACTAGATTTCTTAAACAGTATTATCTTCCTCTGTTGCTTGTGTTTCACACGTTAGAACATCCTTCCTCCAAAAGAGAGATAACAACAAAAATTCCACTTTAATCATAATGGTAGATTAGGAAATGAAACGTCCTCCAGTTTTCTAACTTTTTGAAATCGTTATTCTTTCCCCTTGAAATACAAGTAACTTTTGCATCCCCAATTTCCTTTTCCTGCAGTTTTTCTTTTTAAAGATTTTATTGGGGAATTGGGAGAGGGGAACAGCATTGGGGAATTGGGGAAGGGGAGCAGACAAGTTGCTGTCCTTTTGTTCTTCAGTCTAGTTGTGGAGGATGTGGCTTCACTGGCCCATCTTGGTATTATAATGGTGCTCTTCCTGGGTGAGGCAGTTGCTCACTGGCCTCTGGACGGCCTCTCATGGTGGCTCCCAGCAGCTCACAAAGCTCACACCCACTGCTGGCCAGCCCCACTGCAGCCTACACCGACGCTGGAGACTCACGGCAGCCCAGCTCCAGGTCGAGCTGTTGTTCACCATCCCAGCTGTAGAGGGCACAGCATCACTGGCCCTCATGTGGGATCCGAACTGAGGCCCTGCTGCTGAGAGCTGGTGTCCCAAGCCAGCTCCCAACCAATGTGCCACTCGGCTGGCCCTCCTGCAGTTTTCCTTAACAGGCAAGTGCTGACTGTTTGATAGGTGGAGATGAAGGCAAAGAAGCACAGATATCTTTATTGCTACAATCAGTTTGTTATTTTTTTTGTTACATCCAGCTTTGTTTCTAAAGATAATGGTTTCCTACTTTACTTTTCTTTATCAGAAATTCCAATAGTATTTAAATTATCTTCTGGACCAATTTTTTATGAATGACTGTCAAATATTCTGCAATATGTATCATATCCCAGAGAAAAGGACTTACATATGTGTGAAGCAACAACCTAAAGTGCAGAAGGTTTGTAGAGAGAGGTGCTTGGCTTTGTCAGTTGGTTCTCCTTGGGAGTGGGAAGCATTGTGACATAGATTGAATTAGGCTTTCTTTTCCTTTTCACTGTTGAAAAAAAAACAAAAACAACTGTCATTAATTGCAACAATGGCTACAATTCTACCAAAGCATTAATCAGAACAAATACAATGCAAGTAAGAAAGGGAAGACCATATAAATATAACCTGGGAATTGAAAGCTTAAATGATCATGATGTAAAAGAGATTTAATATTAAGTGAATTGAATAGAAATGAAAATACAATGAAGCATATGAGCAGTGACAAATTGTTGCATAAAATCGACCCATTTAATAGATCTAATGGATCTGTTTAATTGCTCTAGAGAAATGAATTGCCCAAGATAAGGCAAAGAGACACTGTCCTTTACCTAAGTTCCAGTTTCACATGAACTTTAATGCCATTTAGACATGATGTGTGTGAGGATAGACAAATGAAGAAGTTACACATGAAAAAAAAAAAAAAAGAAGGCCCCAAAATGGAAAAAAATTAGATACCACCATTTTGTAAATATTAAAGGAATAAAAACTTAGTAGAACAGGAGAAATTTAAAATATACAAAAGTATGGACTGGTTCAGTGGCGATATCATCAATAGTGCAAATTAACTACCAAAAAAAAAATTCAGAAGGGGAAGGAAGTAAAATATTCGAATTTGTAAAGACAGTTGCATTTCGTATCCAAAGAAACATTTGCATAAAGAATGTGTTCAGGGCTGGCCTAGTGGTGCCTTGGTTAAGAACTGGCTTGGGACGCCAGAGGGCCCCGGTTCGGATCCCACATATGAGGGCCAGTGACACTGCCCTCTACAGCTGAGATGCTGAACAACAGCTCAACCTGGAGCTGGGCTGCCATGAGTCGCTGGCAACGGCGGAGGCTGCAGCCCCTGCGGCAGTGGGTTGCCATGGGCTACTGTGTGTAGCCAGCAGCCAGCGTGAGCGGCCAGCAGCCGCGGTGAGCTGCGGTCCAGAGGCAGGCGACTGATCTGCCTCACCCAGGAAGAGCGCAATGATGGTGCCAACTTGGGCCAGTGAAGCAACGTCCTCCACAACTAGACTGAAGAACAACACAACAGCAACTTGTCTGTTCCCCTTCCTCCAATTCCCCAGCGCTGTCCCCCTCCCCCAATTCCCCAATAAAATCTTAAAAAAAAAAAAAGAATGTGTTCACTAACAAGAAATTGATATTTATGAAGTCAGTCTCTGCAACATAATCCCGTGTGTGAAAGAAATGAAAGTACAGTCTTTGCAAAATGTGCTTTATTTACCTTTAGCTGTTGGTACTTTTACTGAGGTTTTCAAGACAGTGAGGAGTTCCTGCAACTATATCTGTGGTTTTTTGGATCTCCCACTTCCCACTCCCTCACCTCCTAGGAGGCAGAACATCTTTGTACTTTTTAAGTTTATTCAGACTAATGGTGAAATCTTTTAACGATTGGATATTTTTTTCTTTGCTAGCTATTAATTTGAGTACTCTTTTCTTTTTGGCATTTAAGATCTTGTAAATCTGTACAATTTGTTACTCAGGCTTCAAAGGAAAAACATTGCTAATACTTCATTAATTATTTGAGAAGCTCAGCCTCTGATGGTGGCATTAAATTCTTTTGGGTCATCACTGCATTTATCATCTTTGCCCTTCCTGATGTAGTTAACCTTTTTTCTCCCCAGTTCATTCCCACTCATCCCCCTCTTTTCCTTTTCTTTCATTTTTAGATGTTTTTCTTGGATGTATTTTTGTGAATTCCTAACCAAATTTTACTTCTTTTGGGGAGCTGTACTTTTCTAATGTTGATCTCTTTGTCCCATAAATGTAAGTCTCTGTACCCTTATAAGATGTTGGACTTACTGTTTATTTTTGTACTTTGTTTGTAGTTATACTGACTAAATTGTTTAGGGAGCTGTATTCCTGTTGCATGTTATCCAAGATGGTGACTCCCATGGCTTGTTTATTAAGAGTCAACTGATGCCTGAACTTTCATGTCTGTGAAATTTGTTCATTTTTAGAGGACAATTTAAGTTTGAGTTGCTAGCTGAAAACTACTAGGTTCTCATATTACTGGACTTCAATATTAAATTTTAGCTCCTGCTTAATTTCTTGTGGTGAGTGATAGTGCTTATTACCTCCTTTGAGATGACTGAGTATAGCCCCTTTTGGAGGCTTGTTATCAAATAAGGGAGGTTTGCAGTTAAATGGTCCTGCTCTTTTGAGTCCTCAATGGCTAACAATTTCTTTTATGGGACATATTCTTCTTCCCAATTCCAAGCCATTCTTTTCTAGATACATGATTTTTTAAAAAACCAACAATTGAATAAGTTTCCACTGTCAGCTCCTGAGCTTTGATAGGTAGGAAAGTAGGAAAGCCTTGGGTCTGGCTGTCAAATCTATTCTGAGATAGAGGAACAGCACTAGAGTAACAGAAAGAGCCTTAGACTGGGAGTTATAGCTGAGGTTATAGTCCCAGCTTGGCTTCTAACTCGATGTGTGCCCTTAAGTCAGGCATTTCCCTTCTGGACTTCACCTTCCCCACCTACACAAACGAGGAGGGTGAATTAGATAATATCTTCAGTGCCTTGCAAATCTCACATTTCATGATTCGAAGGAGCTTTCCGTTCAATTATCTGAGTGAAGTAGGCAAATGTTGTAAATATTTATAAATAAGATGTTAATTAAAAATAAAATTAGAGGGCCGGCTGAGTGGCTCATTGGTTAAGAGTTGGCTTGGGAGCGGGAGCTCTGAGCAGCAGGGCCGCTGGTTTGGATCCCACATGGGCCAGTGACGCTGCGTCCTCTATACAGCTAAGATGGTGAACAATAGCTCCACCTGGAGCTGGGCTGCTGTGAGTCTCCAGCGTAGGCATAGGCTGCAGCCCCTGCTGCAGTGGGCTGCCATAAGCTACCGTGAGTGACTGGCAGTCAGCGTGAGCTGCCATGAGCTGCTATGAGTGGCCGTTCAAGGGCCGGTGAGCGATCTGCCTCACCCAGAAGAGTGCAATGATCACAATACCAACATGGGCCAGTGAAGCGATGTCCTCCACAACTAGATTGAAGAACTATAGGACAGCAACTTGTCTGTTCCCTTTCCTCAATTCCCCAACGCTGTTCCCTCCCCCAATTCCCCAATAAAATCTTTATAAATAAAGAAATAAAATAAATAAATAAAATAAATAAATAAATAAAAAATTGGAAAGAGTGAGAGCTCAGCTTAGTTAAGAAATGGAGCAATACGGAGTGCATGGTTTGCTGATGGCCCAAAGATGATAGTGAAGCAACCTTACCTTCTGCTACCTACTTTTATTTGATTGTGTATAACTGTGAGCTTCCAGATTTGTGAGAACACTTATATAGATTTTGTTTGTTTGTTGTCTGTGAAGGTTTTAGTCAATTCATAACCACTCTTGGCCCAGTAACACCCTGAGACCAGCGTCTCAACTCTAGGCTTCTTATCAGGGTCCCAGGATCCATGTAAGGGATACTGACGAGCAACCTCCCTATTAATGCCCCTAAAATGGGCTGGAATTCCCCTCTGTCACAAACCAACTGACAGCAACTGATGAGGACAAGGCAAGAGAAAAATTAGAAGTTACTGAGCATGACAAAGGGTAGTCTACTGGAGAACTGCCCACGGGTTTCTTAGTATCAGTCAACTGAAGCTTTAAAAAAAACAAACAAAAAACTCAGCTTCATCACCCCACCCCCACATCCTCAAATTGATGTCCTAATCAGTGTCTTCCCTATGATTACAACATCATGGACCTTTGAGATTTGTTAACTTTTAAGAATATTCATTAATTTTCTTGGGGCTTATTTCAAGTCCAAATGCACAGAAGTCTCTTACTCTTTGTTCCATGCCATTCGGTGTTCTACAATGAGGGAATGGGCACAGATCCCTAAGACAGTCATTAATTCAGCAAATATTTATTGAGCCCCTGCTATGTGCCAAATATTACTTAGCTCTGGGGATACATACAAAGCTATTTGGTTGTCACTTTTCTTCACTTCCATCTCCTAGACCCCCTACTGTTCTTGGCTCTCCTCACTTCCTTGAGAGCTGAGTATTGAAGTACTCTGGTTAGTACAGGGTTGAGGTATTCCTTGCTATACCTGGGCAGTTACAGAAACAGTGTGTGGCACATGTGTATTATAAGCTCTCTTGGGTCTTCAGTGTCTTGATTTAATGTGCTCCCAAAACAGGGATCAGTTCATGTTCCTGTTTCAACCATGAGTTTACCACATAATACAAATTTACACGATGGCCCCTTTTCTTGGTTCCAAAGCTGGGTGACACAGAGTATCAATCTGTTACAGATCCAGTCATCCAAAAGACACTTTAGTACTGGTTCTGAGCCTGAGAATATCAAAGAAATTAAAAAACAACTTAAGCAATATGGGCTTAAGCTCTGGTGCCAGCCAACTGCCTGTTTATTTTCATATCCATTCTTCACACTTCCCTGCTTTGCTCTGTATCTATCCATATTGATATAAAGAGACGATTGAATAAATAAATAGATGGAAAGGAAGAAACAAATATTCCTTACAGAAGAATTCCAAATAATGCATGTAGATACTCCCCATTCTAGGAAATGAAGCTTAGCTTCCTCTTATCTCCTTTGCTTTTGAGTGTGGGCTGGACTTAGTAGCTCACTTCCAAAGAATTGAGTATATATAGAGAAAAATAACAACTTTACAGTGGAGAGACCTGGCAGATATTATCAAGTGACAAGGTTAACATAACCAGGGTTGTTAGGTGGATATTATGTACCCCTGAAATGATGTGATGAGAATGGGCATATCACCTCTGTGGTATTCTTTCCAAAAACCCATAATCCTAGTCTGATCATGAAAAAAACTTAAGACAAACCCAATTTGAGGGACATTCTACAAATATCTGACCAGTACTTCTCAAAACTGTCAAGGTCATTTAAAACAAGGAAAGACTAAGAAACTAACAACTACACACAATGTAGTATCCTGAATTGGATCCTGGAACAGACAAAAGTCATTAATGAAAAAATCTAATGAAATATGAGTAAAGTTTGGGGTTTAGTCAATAGTAATATGACAATGTTAGTTTCTTAATTTTGACAAATGTATTAGGGGAACAAACTTGGTGAGAGAGATACAGGAACTTTCTGTGCTATCTTTGCAACTTTTCTGTAAATCTAATATTATTCCAAAATAAAAACTTTATTTAAAAAACTTCCTAGCAAGACTAGTCAAGAGGAAAAAACACAAATTATCAATAACAGAAATGAAAACTAGTATCTCTGCAAATCATACAGCATTAAAAAGATAATAAGATGATATAACTATCTTTATGCAATAGATTTAACAATTTAGATGAAATTAGCAAATTCCTTGAAATACACAAGTCAATAATACTGATACAGTAAGAAAGAAAAAAATCTAAAGTCCTATAAATTAAATCTGTAATTAAAATTTTCCCCCAGGGCTGGCCGAGTGGCGTGTTGGTTAGGAACTGGCTTGGGACGCCAGCTCTGAGCAGCAGGGCCCCAGTTCAGGTCCCACATGGGGGCCAGTGACACTGCCTTCTACAGCTAACAGCTAAGATGGTGAATGGCAGCTCAACCTGGAGCTGGACTGCCATGAGTCGTTGGGGACGGCATGGGCTGCAGCCCCTGCTGCGATGGGCTGCCATAAGCTACCATGTGTGGCTGGCAGCCAGCGTGAGAGGCTGACAGCCGGTGTGAGCTGCCAAGAGCCGCCATAGGCGGCCGTCCAGAGGCCGACAGCCGATCTGCCTTGCCTGGGAAGAGTGCAATGATGGTACCAACATGGGCCAGTGAAGCGACGTCCTGCACAACTAGACTGAAGAACAAAACGACAGCAAATTATCTGTTCCCCTTCCCCCGATTCCCTAGTGCTGTTCCCCTCCCCCAATTCCCCAATAAAATCTTAAAAAAAAAAAATTTCCCCAAAGAAAACTCCATGTGTACTAGTGATTTACTCAAAATATTTGAGAGAAATAGTATCATTATTGTTCAAATACTTTCAAAGAAGGGGGGAAAAGGAATACTTTCTAACTTGTTTTATGATGCTAAGCTAATTTTGATATCAAAACCTAAAAAAATACATTACCAAAAAATAAAGTTATTAGACAATATCTTTCATGAACCTAAATATAAATATTCTAACTAAAATATTAGCAAATCAAAGCCAGCAATATACAAAAAAATATATCAAATTTTGATCAGCAATGTCAAGTTTATTTCAGTAATGCAAGATTAGTATAACATTTAAAAATCAATCAGTGTAAATTTTACATTAACAGACTAAAGGAAAATAACCATGTAATTATCTCCATATGCAAAAAAGCATTTGACAGAACTCAATACCTGTTAATGATAAAAAACACTCATCAAACCAATAATTGAGAGAAACTCTTTTAATATAATAAATGATATCAATCTATAAAAAGCCTATAGATATCACCACTCTTAATGAGAAATATATGATGTACATGGATTAGAAGGCTCAATATCACTAAAGATGTCAACTCTTATCAAATTGATCTATAAATTCAATGCAATCCCAATCAAAATCCCAGAAAGATGTTTTGTAGACATTTATGGGAAGATTCTAAAATTTATGTGGAAATGTAAAGGACCTAGAAGACTCAAGACATATTCAAGAAGAACAAAGTTGGAGGAGTTACACTATCAAATTTAAAGACTTAGTATAAAGCTACAGTTCATCAAGACATCATTGCATGAGGGTAAAGACAAACAAATACATTCATAGAATAGAATATAGAGTTCAGAAATAAACTCAACACATATATAGCCACTTGGTGTATGACAAAGTCACCACTGAAATTCAATGGGGAAAAGATGATCTTGTAAATAAATGGGACTAGAGCAACTTGACAACCTTACAGAGGAAAAAAAAGAACTTTGATTCCCTATCTCACATCATATGAATTTGTTTTGAAATGGATCATAGACCTGCAGGTTAAGACTAAAACAATAAAATTTCTATAAGAAAATAAGAGCATATCGTCATGGCTTTGGGGTAGGCAAAGATTTTTTTTAGGCAGGACACACAAGGCAATACACAAAAGAAAAAACTGATGCTTCAGATTGATTAAAATTAAGGCTGATTATCAAAGACACAATTAAGAGAGTAAAAATTAAGCCTTGTACTGGGAGAAGATTTTCTCAGTATGATAGCCCACAAAATACTCAGTATCATAATATATAAAGAACTTCTACAGATTAATAAGAAAAGACAAACTAATTTTTTTAAATGGGCAAGACACAAACAAGATTTCCTAAAGGGGCTATCCAAATGGACAAATATGCTCATAAAAAGATGCTCAAATAAAGAAAATGCAATTAAATCCACAATAATTGATAATACCCCACAATAATTGATAATACAATATAATGGCTCAAATTTAAAACACTGACAATACCAACTGTTGATACACTTATCAACAGTTGTATATGGAACAACTGAACTCTATCCATTGCTAGTGGGAATGGAAATTTATACAACTTTGGGAATTGTAGGATAATATGTACTAAATCAATTATATTGCCTATCATACAACCCAGCAATTGCATTCCTAGGATACATCCAAGGAAAATGAATTCACCAAAAAACATGTGCAAGGACATTTCTAGCAGTTTTAGTCATAATAGCCAAACACTGGCAGCAACCTAAAAGTCCATCCACAGAGGTCTGGATAACCAAATTGCGATATATTCATATAATAGAATACTACACAGCAATATAAAAGAGGGAATTACTGTTATGTGCCACAGTGGATTAATCTCACTGCCCCTAAGTTTAGCAAAGAAACGGGATGCCAAAGAGTACATACTGTTTGAGTCAAGTATGTTCAAGAAAAGATGGTGGTAGAAGTCAGAGTAGTTGTAACCTTTGGAGGGTTGGGTATTGACAAGGAAGGGGCTTAGGGAGCCTTCTGGGGAGCTGGCGATGTGCTATACCTCCATCCTGGTGGTATTACATGGTGTATACATATGTAAATATTCAGTGAAACGTATATTTAAAATTGATGCACTTTGCTATACTTCCATAAAATAAAAAGAACTATGGAACAACAACGGTAACCACTCTAGGCAACGATAACAATGGGGACAACAGATGATGAGAGTCTGATCCAAAGCAGTGAATGTGGAGATGGATGTGGCACGGCAGGGGTGGGAGGTGTGTTGTGGTTTCAGAGCTAACTCTCAAGATTTAGTAGAATCAACAGACATCTCCTTAGAAAGAAAGAAAAGTGTAAAAATAACCACCCCATAATGACTAAATACATTTACTTT
>NW_017731358.1:2703667-2709591 GCF_001890085.2 Hipposideros armiger | reverse complement strand
CTTGTTAGGGAGACCACTTCATAGTCGGTGTAGAGGCCTGACCACCGCACTGTATTTCTGAAGCTGATGTTGAATAATATTGTACGTCAACTACAATTATATATACATATAGTCACGGGATGTGGAGTAGAGAGTGGGAATTAAGTCAATGGAATTGTAATAGATAAGTATAATATCGGGGGTGGGAGGGCAGTAGATGGGGGAGGGGGGCTGTTTCTGTGTGAAGGGTGAAAAGGAAATCTATTGCATTGTTCTGTACACCTGAAATTAACAATAAAAAAGTAAAAAAAAAGAAAAAGAAAAAACACAGTTACCCAATTTAAAAAAAAAATTTTTTGTTTAAGAAAAAAAAAACTGAGCTGCTATGGTGAAATTAGGGGTCTAGTCCCCACCTTCTTAATCTCCTTCCTTTCTATACCCTGGAACAATTACCATTCCCTGCCCCCATCCACCCTGGCTCCCTGGGGTGCCCCTCCATAGAAAGCAGTTTGAAAAACACTGATCTGGTTAACCTCCCATCCAGTGCCCTGCTAGATTGCTTTCTGGGACAGCCAGATCACTACTTCACAAAGACATCCCTCCTATTTCTTGAAGCTTTGATCCCCAGAAGGTTCTTCCTTTTATTGAGGTGAGAGCTGCTCCTTAACCTTCCACCCACTGTGCCTAGTGTTCCCCCCTGGAAGTACTGCTACTTCCTTCTACAGGAAAAGTTTTAAAATAAATATCTGTTAAGAGCAATCTTGTCTTTTCCAGGCAAAAACCTCATCATGTCTTCCAAAAGATTCTTGTGTGACATGGTCATTCTCTGCAGGACATTCTCGTTTGTCAGTGTCCCTTTTTAAATGAGGCTCCTGAAAGAGAGCATGGCTCCAGACAGGATCTGGCCAGAGCAGCTACATGGGCCATTCCTTCTCTTGATCTGGACGTTAAACCTCAATTAGTGCAGTGCAAGATTACATTAGCTTCCTTGGCAGCCACTCCACAGTCTGTTCAGACTGAATCTGCTGTCCATTAAACCCCCTCTGTTTCACATTAATTGCAATGAAGTGAATTCATTCCTGTCCTGTGCTCCTTCAGTTGATATTTCTTAATGTAAATACTGGTCTTTATTTTTATCTCCATAAAATTTCATCCTGTTGGCTTTAGTCCAGTCACTCAAAATATTATAAAATCTTGATTCTGTTCTTCAAGGAGCTATANTGAGCTATTGTTCAGCATCTTAGCTGTAGAGGGCAGTGTCACTGGCCCTCATATGTGAAATCCGAACCGGGGCCCTCTGGAGTCCCAAGACAGTTCTTAACCACTGTGCCACTCGGCCAGACCTTCCTTAGTTTCTTAATCTGTATAATAGGAACAGTAATTGCTGTATGAGGAAATTCTTGGAAAGGAAACCCAGAGCAGGTTCAAACATCAGACATTGGCACACTCCTGCCCCCTGGTGGCAATTTTTAGAATTATATGGTCAGTGATAAGGGCAAAAATAAAATGTGGAAACTATAAAACAAAATCATGAGATGCCTTCCTTGTAATGCACACTAGCCTTTTAATTGTTAATTTTCTTGCTTCCTCAGTGCTTCTTCCTTCCTACTACTATCAGCAGTCCAAACACACACAGCAGGGAATTTCAGAAGTCATTTATTACCCCAGAGAAATTGCAGTATGTTTGTTTTTATCTTTTTTTTTCCGAGATCAAATGGAATTGTGGAGCATATCTATGTCTTTGTGTCATTGGCATGGCCCTTTCTGATGTGACCACAGAGTCAAAAAAAGGTGTGAGAGATATACAAAATCTAGCTGGAGGTCATTAATCTTTAAAGTAGCTTGGCACTAGCAGGTAGAGAGAATATGAAAAGAATTCAAGATTGAATGAAACAGTAAATAGATTAATTGGATTTAATTAAGGTGGGAAGCAACTGAGTTATGGCACATCACCCATCGTAATTAGGAAGGGCCTTGAATTGGACTCAAGGGAATAGGATTATGAATCCAACCCCATTGGTAGGGAAAATTTCTTTTTTAAAAATATCATGTATTTTCCTGCTTTTCATGACTGTGAATGTGAGTTTGGAGTTGGAGTGGGAGAGGGAAGCAACAAGAGAAGGGAAAGGAAAGAGGAAAATCCTGGAAATGGGGGTGGGGTGGGAGCAAAGTCCTGGTATACAGATGCCAGAAACACCTCTTGCTCTGTTACTTGGCTGACTTGGTGCCAGACCCAGGGCCTTTCCCAACTTGTGACCTTGGCACTCTCATGTTGCATCTTGGTTGACCAGGGCTTGCGCTCTGTCATCCCACCAGGACATCCCTCAGTGGGTCGTGACCAGGGTCCCATCGAGAACCCTTAACATCTGTATTTTCCATCTGCTCCACTTCCTCCCACTGATACTGACTTGGGCCTAGCTCTGGGTAAGGCTGTGGTGTGGCTGAGGTATCTGGGTGTGAGTCAAGTGTTCTGGACCCAACTTGGTAATTTACCACACCACAATCTCTTAGAGCCTTGGTTTCCTCATATGTAAAATGGATATATTTGTCCTCCCTAGTTCATAGGAAGGATCACATGGGTAAAACACATGGGTAAGTGCTTACAGAAGGTAAGGCTTGTATCACTGTAAAGCAGCATCATTAATAGCTAGTATACAATTATCTGCTGCCTCCAGCCTTCCCCATATGAACTCTATGCTATGGTGCTCTCAGGCTCTCCTTCCTGTGTTTTCCCTCCCCTATCACAACCTGATCTTTGTATATAATTGCTATTTCCACTTTAGTATAAGAGTATTAAATCAGAGATTTATACAATTAAATCCTAGATAGTTACACCTTGTCCAGCAATATTTGCATATTAAACCTTATCTCTGGGTAGTAAAAACATTTAGCCCTTGTTCAAGAAATGTTAACTGACAGTTTGGGGTAGGGAAGAGAAGCAAAGCTTTTTGCTTGTGTTCTGAAATAACTTTTTTTTGTGCTGGAATTATCCCATCTGAGCTGGAATTCAAAGTGAATCTTTGGATTAGTGTTTTAAAGAGAAAGCTTTAGAGACTTGAAGTCCATTTTTTTTTCTATGTATAGTTTTTTGTTTTTGTTTTTTAATTGGGATCATATAACATTTACAGTTAACATCTAATGGACCAACATGGACCATTGAGAGAAGCAATAGTGAGGGGGTTTAGTGAACAAATTCTGGAGTCAGATGACCTCGGTTGAAATCCTAGCTCTTCCATTTATTACCTGTGTGTCCTTGGGCAGGCTATTTACTGCTGGGTGCCTCAGTTTCCTTATCTATAAAATGGGGAAAATTAATAATACCTAGCTCCATAGGTTTATTGGGAGGGTTAATAAGTTAATAAATAGATCTAAAACACTTAGCACAGTGTCTGGCACTTAGTGAAGACTAACTAGTATTTATTATAATTACACGTAAAAAATTCAAACCATTCAGAAATTTATTTCTAGAAATTAAAAAATCCCACTTAAGATCTTTCCCTCTCACTTTAAGTGCATTCTCCTCTCCACAGTTACCTTGTGATCATCCTTCAAGTGCTTTTACTGTTTTTTTCAAATCATGGATTATAATATACTCACTATTTGGCAACTTGTTTTTCTCACTTAACCATGTAGCTAGGACTATTTCCAGGTCACAGTTGGCCTTCTTTTTCCCATGGGCTTCACAATATACAGCAGCATGGACACTTCACAATTTATTTAACCCATGTCTTATTGATGGATTTGGGTTGTTTGCAATTTTCCACTATTGTATTCGCTTTTTGCACACTCTTCTCATTTTGTAATTCAAAACCATCAAGCTAAGCCCTGCAGAGCTTCCTCATTTCACCATCATAGCCTCATTTCCTATTGAGCAAAGCTTCTTCCTCAGGTCAGCTCTTGCCACACCCAGCAGGAGCGGGTCTTTTTCCACAGAAAGAAGAAGTGGAATTAGGAGCTGATGCCCACACTGCCTGGCCCACACTGCACTGCTGTCCAGAACAGCTGAATCCCCTGTTGCGACAAAATCAGCATTTCTTTGCCTCCAGTGCAGTAGATTGCACTTAATAAGCTATAATAGTTCTGGCAACAGACCGGATGCATTCCCTTGAAGTACTTTACCACCTCACTGAAGAGATGTGTGTTCCATGGTAAGTTTTTTTCTTCAGTGTCATTTCAATATACACTCCTGTTTTCAGGGGTCCCTGGCAATATGGTTCCTTGTCAGAAATGCTCTTTTGTCTCCCTTCTAAGTAGACAAATCTCCCTTTGAGGATGAACTAAAATCTGACCCCTTTTTTGAAGCTTTCCCGGTTGGTTGCTCCAGCCAGAAATTCTGGCTGAATTTCTTCAGCCAGAATGCCTTCGGAGTGCAAACACCTTGTGAGGGTGAACTCCTGGGCCACACACTAATGGCCACAGAGCTTGTGGGAATGTTTCAAATAGAAGGCCACGGTATACCTGAATCTCACAGAAACCATGTCATTGTAAGAGGAGAGGCTTATAAGTAGAGAGACGCTATGGAATATTTTGGAGTTAATAGGAACAAAAAGGAATTGTAGATTAGAAACAGGAGCACCCACAACAACAAAAAAGAAGGAAAGCAAGAATCTAGTGTAGTGTTTTTCCAAGTAGTCTGGGGGATTTGTTAGAAATGCAAATCCTTAGGCCCCACTCCAGACGTACAGAATCAGAAACTCTAAGGGTGGGGCCCATCAATCTGCATTTTAACAAGTCCTCTAGGTGAGTCTGACGCACTTGCAAGTTTGAGAGCCACTGGTAGCAAAGAAGAAACTTTCACAACCAAAAGTCTCTGGACATGTAAAGCAAGTGGAGAGGCCTCCAGGTGTTACTTATGCTTCACCCCACAGTCAGCTGCTGCAATCTGGACCTGGTGGTACGAAATGGAGGAACAAATCCAAGCCACACATGGTCCTTCACTGTAAGGAAAGACAGGATGCATCAAAAAGACAATAATCATACAAGGTAAGATAGGCTCAGTGTCACAGTGAGTGGTACAGTCCAGTGGTTCCCAAAAGGGGACACTTGGGCAAGCGCGTTACAAACACAGATTCCTAGATCCCACCCTGGAAGATTCTGATGCAGATCTGAGGAGTAACTGAGTCTATACTTTTAAAAAGCTGGGTCAACTTTTGATAACAACTATAAAGAAGCCCTGGTGTAAATAGTAGTAATGAGGTTCTGAGTAGGAGGGAGAGAACTCAAGCCTGGGGTGGCTGGGAAACCCCAGCAAGCAAGAAGGGGTGCTCCTACCTGGCGAGCTCCCCTCCAAGGCCTAAGCTGGTCAAGTGTCTCCCAGAGGGCCTGCCAGGGCAGGAGGAGTACAGACGTGTGTGTAGGACCTCAGGATTTCTCTCCCCCTTGGGTGGAGGGGCGGAGGTGGAGACTGAGGGAGGAGGGGGGACAGGAGGAAGGCCTGCATGAGAGGGGCAAGAGGAGGAAGGGTACATGGCATATGAGAAAAGGCTTAAAAGTGCTAGGCATCCAGCAAATTGTCAGCCCTTATAGATGGAAGGGCTACTAACCAAAACACTGAGACTGTTTTTTTTGTTTTGTGTTTTTTTTTTTAAATGGAAGGGAAGGGATCATTTAGAAAACTCCAGAAGTGATTGAGCTCAGACAAAGCTCAGACTTATCAGTAGTCTATGCTCTATAGTGAGGAGGTGTTGGTGAGAAAGCCATCCTTCCCAGTGGTTTTATATATTTGATTTTACTAGTAGAGCCCTAAACAAATATCTCAAGTGGAACTCTAAGACGGAGAAAACTTAAAAACCTAAGAACTGAGCTGCTCAGGGATAGAAAAGACAGTCTGGGGAATATAATCAATAACGTTGTAAATATTTTTTAGGGGGCCAGATGGACTCATGTCTTGTTAGGGAGACCACTTCATAGTCGGTGTAGAGGCCTGACCACCGCACTGTATTTCT
>NW_017731358.1:2689113-2702367 GCF_001890085.2 Hipposideros armiger | reverse complement strand
ACTTTGTTTAAACTTCTACTTGGAATACTTTCTCCTTGTCAGATACTGTGCATACACTATCTTATTTCATCTTCACACTGGCCCAGTGAAAACAGATATGAATACTTCATTTTGCAAATGAGGAAAGTGAGGGGAAGGGATGAAGATTAAGGTATCCTGTCCTCTGAGGGATCTTCCTCAGCCATCAGCTTCAGTAATGACTCTGCATGCAGCTGCTCCTACACACACAAGCCACGTAAGCCCTACCCCATGGTCAGAAAGGAAGGTTCCGGTTCAGCTGTGGCTGAAAGGCTTGGACCAAAAAGGAGGGAGAGCAGGACAAGTAATTCCTGGCTCCTTTTCCTTAGGGTGACATCTGATCAGCCTTTTGAAGAAAATGAAGTCAAGTGTAGAAATGGACAAAAATTGAAAAGAGCTAGAAAAAGATGAAGTTGGATTTTAAGACTAGAGCTCATTGGGCATATAATGTTATAAAATGTGACTTGGTCATACAAGTGTTTTAGTTCCATGATCTTAGAATTTGCATTTGTAGCTTTATCGGGCTGATAAAATGTTTTTCCTTGTCTTGCTTTTAAGATTCTACAGGAGGGAATGGTGATTTAATGAAGGATTCAACCCATATCACCCTACTTAAATTTATCTGCACAGCATGTGTGATCATATGATATTTTCCTTTACTTACATATTTATTCCCACTGAAATGTGAGCTCCTTGAAAGTGGGATCCTGTCTTGTTCTCCTCTGTATCCCTATTACCTAGAATAGTGCTTGGCACATATTAAGTGCTTAAAATGAATGAATCTAAGCATGACACAGACCTAGCATTTAAAAAAAAGATTACTTAAAAATGATATAAAGGCTGAGCAAAGTTCACCCCAACACTCACCCAGGATGTGGATGTAGGCGCATTGTTTGAATTTCCAGAAAATATGACTAACATCCTTTTAGTGCCAAAATTAAAAAAACAAATACTGCCCTCTGATGGTTGTGAGCTTTTCTTCTTTTTAATTTTAGCAGCAATAGCTGGAACATCCTAGCTTCAGTAAGATTAAACTATGGCTGTGGGTAATGGCAGACTGGGAGGGACTTTAAGATGCACAATGCACTTGCTATGTATATTCAAGACAGTTTTCCTAGCTATTACTCTCACCCCCAACTTTTCCAACCAGAGGGCTGTCCACGAGCCCTTTTATTCTGGAGTCCCACTGTTAACTTGACACTGCTAGGGTGCACCTGCCCAGAGGCAGTATCAGAAAGATAGTAACACAGCTTGCTTGCTTGGGCCAGCAGGGAACCAAAGTGGGGGCGGGGGAGACTACGACGATACTCCTCATATGGCAGTTGTCTTTTACTTGTCTGACTTCTCAACTTGGCCTCTTTCTCTTTTGCCTCAAGATTTCCACTCTTTCTGTTCCTGTTCCCAGCTCTTCTCACAGGTGGAAAGGCCACAAGTTGAAAGTTTAAACTATGTCAGCCCATCATATCAAAAACATACCCCAAAGACTAAAAAGATGTTAATCCTTTTTTCATATGGGTTATCAGGTGTCAAAGTATAATTTTCAAAAATTAAAAAAAAAAACATTACTCTCATACCAATATATCATTACCACTTAACTCATTGATGTAGGGGACCAATAAGATGATAATGCTGCTTCAAAAAGTATTTTGAAGAACTATTTATAGGCTTTCCACAAGAAATGTTAGAATGATTGCTAGGTTAGGTACAAAAGTAGTTAATGCCCCATAGGCAAATAAACCTATAGGTTATCTTCTCTGCTGGACAGAAATTTTCAAGTTAACATGTAACTGCACAGTGTCTGGGCTCTAATCAAATAAATAGTAAACAGCAAAGTCAAACACAGATATATTGTCCTAGAAAATTAAGTAATCCTTGGGAAAAATTTTAAACAATCCTGCAGTATAATATTGAAAAGACATGTGGCCCTCATCTTTTGCCTTATTTGTAAGTTCTGTATAATTTTTATTAACACAAGCTTAAATATTTCTATATATAAATTATATGTTTTTATATAAAGTTTATATATACTTCTCTTAGTCTTTTAGTTGTTTCAGAGTGTGCTAGTACTTCTCAAATAATAAAGTGATATGAGAGAGAGAAAACATAAATCTCTTTTGTTAGTAACAATCTTCTATTGTTACTAGTTGATAGCTCTAATTTCAGGATGAAAGCGCTGGTGTAGAGGGAAAAGCGGTAAAGCAAGGGAAGAGATTAAAAGTTTGGATAAAATTAACTTTCAGGATTACATTAGGATTTTAATTTATCCATTCTATTTCTGTGGTCATTATCAGAAATAATGAATAGTCCTAAGCTTCTTGTTGGTGGATTTTGCATCAGACCAAAAATGTGAAGATTATGTAGGAGCCAGTATCTAATAACAGAGAAGAGGGGCAATGAAATCAACAAATATTTAATAATAGTGATGACAGATGGCTCTGGTTAAAATTTCCTTTAAAGTATCAAGGCATATGGTAATGAATATTGAATATTTGTTAATTTTATAATGGAAAAAATGTTAAAGAGCTCAGCAGGAGAATTAGCTTTGGACATGTAAGTGGAGGAAAAAAACCTCCACAACTGCTCAACTCACATGATCTCCCCCTTCTGCTAGGCAAAATTTATGGCCCAGTTTATATCTTTCTATAGCTTTAGTTTAGTGAACACATGAGATGTGCTCAATAAACATAAAAAAAAACCCATGGATTCAGAAGTGTGCTCCAGATGACATTAATATAATCAAAAGATAACTATTTTGATACAGATGGAAAGTTAGTATATGATAAAAGATGCATTTAAAATCAAGAAGAGAAAAGATGGGTAATTCAATAGACAGTGGTGTTGGATGGGCATTTGGAAAAAAGTAAAGTTGGAATAAAATTTCACATTTTATACCAAAATTCCTGTTTAGAAAAAAATCATGGGATTAAAAATATCTTGAAGAATGCCTCTCTATATATGACACAAAATGCAGAAACCCAGAGAAAAATATTGGTCAATTTGACTGGAAAAAATCTGCCTGGAAAAAATATCATGAATAAAGTAAAAAAACAAATGACAAAAGTGGAAATATCTGCAACTCATATCATAGACTAAGGACTATTTTCCTGAATAAAGACCTTTTTACAAATTAGTAAGAAAAAGACCAGTAACCCAAGAGAAAAATGAGCAAAGGACACAACAGTTATTTCATTAAAAATGGCTCTTAAACTCAGACTCACTCATAAGAGAAATGCAAATCAAAACTATGTGCTACCATTTTTAAGTTATGAAACTGGCAAAGATCAACAAGTTTGATAACACTCTGTTGATGAGCATGTGGGGAAAACAGATACTCTTGTGTACTGGTGATAGTTTAAGTTGGTACAACCTTTATTATTAAGTACTAGGCTTTGGTAAAATACACTCAAACCTCATCTACCATATTCCTCTTGTTCTGTCTGTATTAGCCACATTGGCCTACTTGCTCTCACTCAAATATGCCAAGCACACTCCAGCCCCAGGGCCTATGCACATACCTGTCTCCCTATACCTGAAATGCACATCAATTTTTCCTTACCTCCTTCAGGCCTTTGCTCAAATGTCACCTCTTCAGCGAGGCCTTCTCTGACTACCCTGTCAAAATCAGTGGCTCTCACTCCCTCCATTATTCTCTTTTTACCTAGTTTTTAATTCTGAGCACTTATCATATGACACTACTATATATGTATTTCTCTCCTTTCCAACTAGACTGTAAACCTTGTAAAAGCAAGGACTTTGTTGTATATACTGCTGCATCCCGACTCTAGAATAGTACAGGCTCAGCATGCAGTAGGCACTCATTAAGTACATAATACGGAAGGAAGGAAGGAAGGAAGGAAACTCTTTGGAGGAAAACTTAGCAATGTCTATTAAAATTAAAAATGTACATACCCAGGGCCGGCCGAGTGGCGCGTTGGTTAGGAGTTGGCTTGGGACGCCAGCTCTGAGCAGCTGGGCCCCAATTCAGATCCCACATGAGGGCCAGTAATGCTGTGCCCTCTACAGCTAAGATGGTGAACAACAGCTTGACCTGGAGCTGGGCTGCAGTGAGTCGCCGGCCAGCAACGGCATAGGCTGCAGTGGGGCTGGCCGGCAGCGGGCGTGAGCTTTCGTGAGCTGCCATGAGCTGCTGTCCAATGGCCAGCGACTGACTGCCTCACCCGGGAAGAGCATAATGATAATGCCAACATGGGCCAGTGAAGTGATGTCCTCCACAACTAGACTGAAGAACAAAAGGACAGCAACTTGTCTGTTCCCCTTCTCCGATTCCCCAACACTGTTCCCCTCCCCCAATTCCCCAATAAAAACCTTAAAAAAAAATGTACATACCCAGCAATTCCTGACTAGGCATCATTTATAATTGTGCACGTGCAAAATAGAAAATGTACAAGGCTATTTGCTGTGGCATTGTTTGTAATAATGAAAGGGGAACACAACCTAAGATCAACTTTTAAAATACATCATCTACATCTATACATTGGAGTACTATGTAGATATGAAAGGATCTCCAATGCTGAAAATTCTTTGCTACCTTTGGCAAATATATATATGAGACACGACCATCATTAAGTCCCTGGTGATATCACTCTAAGAATGATCCCTTTCTTTAATGAGGCTTTCAATGGTAAAGAGAGTAGGAATGGACAGGTAGAAAGAGTAATTTTTACAATTTTATTTAATAAGTTATTTCCTTGCAGAATACATAGGATTTCCACCAATTAAATAATAATCTAATAAGAAGGTATAGCTGCACACACATAGCTTTGTTCAACAAAGATCTTCTCTTTGTAAATCCAAGCTCAATAAGCCTAAACTGGCAGTGCCTATTGTTCATTTATTATGGGTAGAGTTCCCATTTTAAAAACAAACCTCTTAGTTATGGGAAGAGGTTTGGGGTTTCAGAATGTCTTTGGTATGTATTTCCTGATACCGGAGAGGCAGAATTCCACCGCTGTCCACCAAATGACATGCGCTTGCAGCTTCAGGGCATTGTGTAGGAGTCCTCTTCTACTCCAGAGTTAAATACATATAAAACAGTTAAATACTTATAAAGATATAATGCATACAGGGTAGTCCCCTGGTAACCATATGTGCCTTCCAATCTCATCAAACTAAAATTTGCTGTTTCTCAATTAAAATTTTCGAATTCCTATCTCTTTACTTACCCTCCCCCCATTCTCTCCCCTCCCAGTTTCTCTCATCTGGAATCCTATATAACCTTCTATCCAAATACCACCATTTCAAAAGTCACACAAAATCTCATTTCACCAGTAAAGGACAGTCTTTCCTGGCTATTCTACTCTACAGTAATCTAGGCTCTTCCCCTCTTTAGCCATTATCAAACACTTGGCTTTAATCTTTTTGCTGCCAATACTGCTAATTAGTTTTTCACAAGTTTTTGACTTATTTTCCAAATAGATTGTAAGCTCCTAAAAGGAAGACTCCTACATTCTGTTTTCCCTATATTCCTCATGCGCCTATACAGTAGATGCTCCACATGTGCTGGTCAATCCAAATATGACCCCACATGTACAATTAGTGTTCTGTACGAATTTTTCTAGAACCAATCTACATCCTCTGTATAAGCATGGATTTTCTGCTAGCCCAATACATGTTTTGTTTTGGGTATCAGAACTCGTCAGCTGACTCTGTGTCCCAGCCACAGGACTGCAGTTGCTCATCACGTGGGAATTCAACTTCGATGTCATAAACAAAATTTGGATCATCTTTCTTCTTCTGATTTTTCTCAAAAAGTTCATCCATGATGCTCTTCCTTTTGGCAAGTTCTTTGTCATCTAGTTTGTTCAGGTCTTCCTCAGGATCAATGGTTGTTTCCCGTTGAATTTGTTCCATTGTTTCTGCCAAACTCTGTCCCGACAAGTAACCTTGTAAAAAACTGAATAACCTCTCTAGCTGCCTCAGGGACACTTGTTCCAGGTAACTCTTGTGTCGTGGATTATTCTTTAATTGTTCAGCAGCTCTGTTGCAATCTAGGAAGGAGAAACAAAACTATATACCATACATATACACCACAAACTATCGGTGCACCACCAACTACTGAAAACGCTATCTGCCATTATAGCCATGTAGCTAAATGGCTTTTATGGAATGAATGATTCTGCAGAACTATTCCTTTACATCGCGCTTTGAGTGTGGTGGGGGAAGGAGGTATGTATTTTTGATTTCCTTAAAATTACTTTGAGGAGATGTTAAACACTTTCGACTGGAGAAAATGTCTGAGAAGAAAATATAGTATTACAGCTTCAGATATTAGTACTCGTACTAAGAAAATATCAAGACTACAAATAACACATTTGGAGGGAGAAAGGAATTAATATTATTGAATAATGCTATCTCATTTAACCCACACTTCAATTCTGAAAGGGTGGGATTATCAATTTCCTTTCACAGGTTAGGAAACTAGAGCTCACTGAGAGTAAGTAGGTTATTTAGCCAGGGTCACACATCTACCCTGATAGAGACATGATATGAACCTAGGTCTGTCTAACTATGAAGGCCATGTCATGCCATTACATAAGACTCAAATCATTCGTATTAAGTGATTTAGAGAATACTTAAGATAGGAAGCAAGATAAAACACGAGGCACCTGAAAACTTTGAAAAGTTTCGGACGGGCATGATGCGCTGGCGACTTTTCCCCTCCATTTCATTCTCATAGATTAAGATAATAGCTGGAGGCTGGAACCTAATTCCACATTTCTTGGCAGTGCACATCATTCTCACATACACTTCAAGGTAAATCAGAAGAAATCTGATGAAAATGTGTTAGTCACATAATGACTTCCTGCAAGAGGGAAAAAAAAATTAAGTGTTGGATAAATCATGCTCCTCCCTACTTCTCCCCAGCAGATTTGGCTCCAGTCCAGTTCTAGAGATGCATGCTCCGCCTATCAAGCTCAACATTTCAAGAGCTACCGTGAAAGTTCAGCTTGGCCCTGGGTTATCCTTAGTCTATTGGATCTCTGATTCATTGAGGGGTTTGTTCATACATGAGCCTGGAAATGCAGTTCAGTTTGGATCTCTTAGTGTTCTGTACTCTTAACCAAAGATTGTATACGAACCTGTGAGTCAGCCCAAGAATCGACTTACAGGATCTTCTTTATTTACCAATTAAACAAGTATGTACAAATACCCTCTATGTCAGGGGACTAAGAGTTTTTGAACCTTAAACATTAGATCCTGAGAGGTTCACCAGACCAGGTCTGTCTCCTTTGTACTTTCCCAATCATCTTACTCATCAAGTTTTTTGTAATTACTTATTTAATCATTTATCTTCCCTTCTATTCTGTATGCTTCATGAGAGCAGGGAACATATCCACTGTTTCAATATCCTGGCACAATACCTGGAATGTAGTAGGCATTCCTACAAATTTGTTTAATTCAGTGTATTAAAATAAGACAGCTGTTGTACATCCTCTAAGTTTTTACAGTCCAGAAATCTAATAAAAAAGACAGACCAATGCAAAAGCAGCCTCAACATATACAAAGCAATCAAGTTGACATGATTTTTAGTTCAACTTATTTGTTGCATTGTGTTTTTTCAGCTACAAGAAACACAGCTATTTTGCAGGTTAATACTTTGTAATCCCTATTTCCTCCCTGGTCCCCAATGCGAAAGTAACTGAATTATAGGGACTGCTTCAGATGTGACTATATTATTCTCAGGAAGGTTTGCAAATATCAAGGAACCTAGAAGTAAAGCAGCATAGGGTAATGATATCTTCATAACTTCAGTTCCGTTAGCGAATCAGTATAGGGATATAGCTAGTAAACACATGTTCACTACAGAAAATGGGGTGGAGGTAGAGCAGGGAGAGGAGGAAACATAAAATAATCACCCTTGATACCTTCCAGTCTTTTTTCTAGGCATATAGGTTTAATTTTTTAACTATAGTATGTTCTTATATGACACATACTATTTCCTGTCTTTTAAATTTAACAATCTATGTCAGGAAGCGTTCTACTAAAATGCTGATTTTTATATGACTGCCAAATGTTTGTCCTATGGGTATACCATAATCTATATTATTCACCCCTTATTGTTGGATGCAAGAATTTTTACTCTTAGGAAATTAATCATCTATAAAGAACTGCTTTTTCAAATTTCTGAGCTCTGCCTCTGATCTGATGCTATGATCCCACCCCACCTCCTTTCTTCTTATCCTCCTCTTCTTCCTCCTCTTCCTCTGCCTCCTCCTCTCTCTTCTTTTTTTTAACAATTATGGGGGCTGGGTAAAAAAGGTGAAGGGATTAAGAATTACAAACTGGTAGTTACAAATAGTCACAGGGATATAAAGTACAGCATAGGGAATATAGTCAACAATAATATTGTAATAACTATGTGTGGTGCCAGGTGGCTCAGTTGGTTAAGAGTGCAAGCTCTGAGCAACAGGGTCGCCAGTTGAATTCCCACATGGGCCAGTGAGCTGTGCCCCAGCTGAGCTGCCAACAGGTGGGAGAATGGCTCAGCTGGTGGGAGCTCCTAACAAGGTTGCCGGTTAGACTCCACAAGATGGTGGGCTACGCCCACCCGCAACTAACATAGAACAGGGTACCTTGAGCTGATTAGCCTTAAGTTGCCAAAGGGCTGCCGGATGGCGACTGGACTTGGAGCTGAGCTGACTGCGCCCTCCACAACTAAGATTGAAGGACAATAACTTGGCTGTTCCCCTTCCTCAATTCCCCAATAAAATCTTCAAAAAAATAAAATGTAAAATAATTCTACAAAGCTTATTATAAGAAGTAACTATTGTCCGCTGCCTTTCTCCTGTCCATAGGCAACCAGTTTCGATTCTTTTAAGCGTTTCTTCTAAATTTATCTCCATATTTCTTAATAGCATGCTGCTATTTTCAGTTTTAGAATCTTCTGACATCTTTCGTTTTTGAGACATCCATCCTACAGTCCTGTCTGTGTTCTGCTCCAATCTGCAATTGATACCCTCTAGGCCTACTTACAGATTCAACTCAATTCATGCAAAAAGATGGCACATTTACCCAACTCTTCTTCCTAGACATTGATATTCACCCCGCGGGGATCAGTGACTGCCATTATCTAGCTAAGCATCCCCCACAGCACCTAAAAATTTTGCCAACAGGAAGACAGACGATCCTCCCCCTACTCACGTCCCCACTAATGCAAGGCTAACTTTTTTACCCTTAGAGGAGTACATAAAATTGCATCTTCTCCAGGCCAACGTCTGAAACCTCCATGAGGGGGTTGTTCTGACCCAACCGCAGTGCACAGAGGCAGCACTTAACTCGACTTTGAGGCTGGACGGAGCCTGGCGCTGCAGGAAAAGGCGGCAGCCACAGAACCGCAGACGTGACTGTGGAGTGAACTGCCAGGCAGGAGGCTGGAAGTGGAGGTGGAGAGCGGGAGCTGGGCAAGCCTCCTCCCAGGCCAGCGTGCGTGGGTCCCCGTAGAGCTGGGGTCCGGCGGAGCCGTCCCCACAGCAACAGCCCTGGTGCACTCACGGCGCTTGCGTCGATCCTCGCCCCGCCCCCGGCCCGGACGGCGAGGGGCGGGGCGGCTAGGGAGTGAACTAGGTCCGGGGGAAGGCATCCTCCCGCGACGCCGGAATTTTGGGAACCGGGACTGCGGGGAATCTGCGGGACCGAAGGCGTGCGCACACCGAGGCTTCCGGCTGGGTCACTAACCCCGTGGCAGCGCGGCGTGAAGCGTATGCAGCCTTCTCCGTCCGCATTTCATTCAGGCGCGCTCCTCTCGGGCGCGCGTTCTCCGGCGCCCTGGCTGCCCGGGCCGTGGCCGTCCGAGTGGTGGCCTGGCTGCTACTCTGGGAAGCGGCCGGGCTCACCTGGGCGCCCGCCACGGCCCTCACTGCCGCCTCCACCGACGCTGGTAAAGGGAGGGACGGGACTGCGGGCTTTGGGGCGGGCTTTGAGGGCCGAGTCGGTTGGGGGCACCCCGAACTCCTGGATCCTCGACCTGCGCGGTTCGCAAAAGCCCTTCACTCTGCCCCGTCGCGCGACCCTGGAACTGGAGGGTGAGCTGGAGGAGGTTAAAAACAAAAGCGACGTGCCTCCTTTCTCACGCCGGTCTTCCGTAGCTCCCTGGTCGCTCTTGGAGAGGCGGGCTTTGTGGTTGCGAGGCAGGACTGGCCGCACTATTACTAAAATATTGTGAATGGAGGCGTCTTGGGATGCATGAAGCTTCAGACCGCTGAGGGGCCAGCAAGGCCCCCGTGCCCCGTGAGGTGCGAGAATCCCAATCCAGAATACAGAGACCCCGGGGCCTTGGGGAGGGGAGGACGAGTTGTTTTTGTCTTACAAACATTTTTAATAATAGATTGGTTTGGTCTGGGGTTTCTTTATGATTCTGGGCTGCGCAAAGCGGCTCGATTCCTTTCTTTGGGCCCCAGAACGTGGGCTTGAGTGCTGTGCTAGGTGCTGTGGATCCAGCCCTGAGTTAAACTTGGCCCGAACCCTCGTGGAGCTTTCATTGTCGTTGGGGAGACAGAGTCTTGCAGTTGTGGTATTTAGAATCAGTAAGAACATTTGTTAGAGAAAGTCAAGTCAGTACAAACCACGTGAATTTCTCCATCTGTAAAATGAGAATATTAGACCAGTATCTGCCAGTGCAGCACTGCTTTGGTGTGTTTACATATTAGGTTTCCAATTTTTTTTGAAGAAAAGATTATGAAGCCGAAAAGAATTTTTAAACAACTGGACTTGGTGATCTCTAAAGACCCTGTTACAGCTCTGGTATTTTGTGTTTAAAAGGGGGTCAATTTCCAGGGCCAGTTTAGGCCACAATAACCAAATAAAGTAATATTTAAGAGGAAAAATCCTGAAGGTGAATTCAGGTGTAACACATTCATTTTGAATGATTTTTTTCCTTACAAATCTTAAATAGTCTAGTATTTGCTATTCCGTTTGTAAATTAGACTTTCTAACATCCCAAGATGAATGTGATTTGTTACTCTCTAGTGTATATTCCAATAGAATTAAAAAACCTATTAATCTGACTTTTTCCAGTTTAATATATTGGTAGATATAAACCCTTACTCCCCACTAAAATTAAACATGATGAAGAAACATCTGGATTTGTATAAGAGATTCAGTAAGTTATTTGGGAAAAGATTAGATAATGTTTCTGCAAAGCAAATAAGGATTTCTTTAAATAGGAGGGTGGAAATATCTTAGGCTTTAAAAGTCAGGCAGATCTTGCTTCTAATCAGTCTCTTAACTTAGTTGTGAGATCCAGAGCCAGTTAGTAACTGTTTATAAGTCAGTTTTCCTCTTTTGTACAAATGCAGTGATTTTGCCTGCCTGTTTTGCTAAGTTGTGAAAATTAAAACACATGTGAAAGCCCCAAATAGATGATGTTGTATAGATATTTAATAAATGCTATTTTCCCCCTTCCTTCCCTTGTATATTACAAATGTTTTTATCTGCACGTCTTTTGTTTTTTCATGCATGTTTTCAGGACTACATCTAATGGATTAAGCAACATACAATAGTATATGGTTTTCTGTGTGTTTGTTTTAATGTTCTTCCTACACACTTCTAGCTTTTGAAAATGAAGTTATGTAGCAGGATGCCTGGCAGAGTTGGTGATGATTAGTAACTGAATTTTTAATTTTATGATGCTGACATTGAGTAATAACTTTTCTGTCTGAATTTTATGTAGAGTCAGTATAGTGAGATTTCTGGCTATTCTAAGTTTATAAAGGAACCCTTTGAACTTTTGAAAAAGCCTTCAGTATTTCTTTTTTTAAAACCCTCCCAACATCCCCACAAGGCATAAATGTACCATCGTCTCAATTTTATAGGTGTGGATGGTAGAATACAGAAATTGCCAGTATGTATTTGATAGAAAGTTTCAGTGAACTGGGATTAAAGCAGATATCCTGGCTCCCTAGTCCTTCTGTTTTGTTTTGTTTTTGTTTTTGTTTTGTGTCCTGGGATCACCTGAATAAAGTAATATTAATAACAAATACTTATATATAACACTTACTGTGTGGTAAGCCCTGTTTTAAGTACTTCTAGATATTTAAGTTCTTATGACAAGAGGCAGAGAGAGAAACTATTTTATAGCTCAAAGCCACACATTTGGGATTTGAAACGAGACAATATAACTCCAAAGTCAGTGTTCTTGACCCCTGTACTGGAGGGGTTGAGGTAGATTTATATGTAGCTTAACTTGCTTAAGTTTTAAAAGTTTTTGTTTTATTCTTAGGTTGGCTAGATTTTCCAGTCGTGAAGCCTATTTCAAACAATTATTTTCTAATTATTTTAACTATTCTTTCACTGAGTGCTTATTTTATTTTTAAAAAAATCTTTTGGTTCTTATAGGCATAAGGGCCACTTGTTCTGAAATTATTTTGAGGCAAGAAGTTTTAAAAGATGGTTTTCACAGGTGAGTTGCCCAATGAATTATACTTGCATCATAATACTGTTTCATATAACTTAAAGCAAAAAAAAAAATTCAATAGTTGAAAAATGGATAAACTGAAAAGTCACTTTCTTCAAGTTATAAGTGACATATTTATTATATGTGGTTACACTTTGAAATAATTATTAAAATAACAGTGGAGAAGAGGAGAAAACAAACATTTATTATTTACCATACATATACAAGTATTATATATATGTCCAGAAATTATATATACAGTATTCCATTTAATCTTCACAATGGTTTTGAGATAGATGATACATTACTTGTTTTCCAGATGAGTGTACTAAGGCTCAGAGAATTTAAATAATTTGGTAGAGGTTAGGGTGGTACTGCTCTGATTCAAATTTGGGACTATCATACTCCAAAGCCATGTTCTCAAGAACTAAGATATTATTACCATTCTACATCACTATTTCTGATTTACAAAACTTGGTTCCAAATGACCAAGCTGTTTCCAAAATAGAAATTATCCTCAACAATGAATATTTGTCAGTATTGAAAATATTTAAAAGATGTAAAAAGTTGTGGAAACTGTTCCTCAAGAAAACTTTCCAAACTTTAAAGCTTCTCAAGGTGATTACTTTGAAAGGAATCTCAGATATTTGATGTATAAATTCTGATACATTTATTTTTAGTCACTTGAAGCTAAAATATTTTACTCTTCTCTCTCTTCAAAGTTAGCCTACATGTAAATGGCTAGGATTTATATTATAGTAGAAAGAATGTGTGTGTGTGTGTGTGTGTGTGTGTGTGTGTGTGTGTGTGAGAGAGAGAGAGAG
>NW_017731358.1:2648301-2689091 GCF_001890085.2 Hipposideros armiger | reverse complement strand
GAGAGAGAGAGAGAGAGAGAGAAAGTGAGAGAAAGTGTAACTTAGATTTGGGCTCAAAATGTAGCTGTATTATTTAGTATATGTATGGCCTTAATCAAGTTACTTAAGTCTTTGATACCTTATCAGTAAAATTGGATAATGATAATATTTCCTCATTAGGGTTGTGAGAATTAAATCAGAGACTGTGGAAGGCCCTTTAATGTAGTGCTTGTCACATAATACATACCCAGGAAATGTTAGCTATTAGTATTAATAATAAGATAGGTAATCAAACTGGGCAATACAGTTTTACTCATAGGAGATGTGACTATAAAGTGTATACTTATACACATATGCACACTTAATAATGTTTAAAGATCACTGAGACTTTCTTTTTCCCCCCAAGTCATTTTTCCTCAATGTGCTTCAATTTGGGTAGTTTCTGTTGCTTTGTCTTCAAGTCACTGATCTTTCTTCTGCAGTGTCTAATTGCCTTTAATCACACCTGGATAGTTTTCATTTCAGAAATTATGTTTTGCCCTCTTGAAGTTGCACTCAGTTTTATACACACACACACACACACACTCAAAGTAAAACCCTGGATTGCGAGTAACGTTTGCGAGTGTTCTGCAAGATGAACAAACATTTCTAATACATTTTAACATGGTTAAACGAGTGATGTCTTGCAATATGAGTAGTTTGTTTCCGGAACGAATTATGCTCGCAAACCAAGGTATTGATATACATATATATATATATATACACATATACACACACACACACACACACACACACACACACACATACACATACATATGTGGTGTCAAAAAGTATATACACATTTTAAAAAAGGAAAACTATTGGAATTGTAATACTCAATATATAAAATATACCAATAACAAAAGATGAATATAAATCACATTTGACTTCTGCAGTTACAAGAGGTTCTCAGAGTGGTTACCATCAGCGTTTAGACACTTCTGATTATGGCGAACTACTGCTTGAGCAACGTTGACCAAAGTGCCCACTTGTATACGTTTTTTTTGGCACCCCTGGTATATATTTCTTCTCTTGCCCTTGTAATGTTCATGTTTTTCTTTAAATCCTTCAATGTTAGGCATATTTATAATGACTTTTGATGTCCTTTGCTAATTTTGTCACTTCTGTCATTTTTAGGTCTGTTTCTATTGAGTCATCTTTTTCTTGGTTATTGATCACATTTCCCTGCTTCTTTGCATGTTTAGTAACTTTTGATTAGATACTGAACATGGTGAATGTTGTGGATTTGAACATTTTTGAGTATGTGGACTTCAGCTTCTTTTATAGGGTGTTAGGCTTTTTTTTTTTTTCCTGTAGCAGTTAAGTTGCTTGTTTATCAATTTGATTCTTTAACTTTTTTTTCTTTTTTTTGTGTATATGTATAGGTCTGAAGTTAATTGGTCATTACTGCAAGGCTAATTTACTACTAAAGCTTTATCCCATTGGGATCTCTACTGAAAGCTTTGGTCTCTGCTTGGGTTGGTTGGAATGCAAATGTCTCCCTACCCTTTGTGAAATTTTAGAATTTCTCATCTTTTAGTTCCCTAGTCATTCTTTGTCCAGTCTTGTAGAGTTACACCTTACTCATGCTTATCTTAGTATTCAACAAAAACACAAGGAGATTCCAATTCAGATTTCTGGAGCTCTTCCTACATAATTTCTTCCTCTCTGGATCTTAACACTCTGACTTCCAGCCACTTCAGCCTTCCTTAACGTCTATCTTTTCTCACCTAAGAATAACTCCTGTGCTTTGGATCTCCTTCACTGCACTTGTCCAAAATGTGCCTTCAGACCAAAAGCTGGGACAAGTATACATTGAGCTGTATAGTCGACTTAAAATTAATTTTTGTATATGATACGAGGTACAATCAAGGTTCATTTTTTTTCTGTATAGATACCCAGTTGTTTCAATACCATTTGTTGAAAAGACTATCCTTTCCCCATCAAATTGTGTTGACACCTTATTGAAAATGTGTGTATATTTTGCCCTTTCCATTGATCTTTGTCTGTTTTCATACTAATTTAATACTGTGGCTTATGACATGAATTTATGAAAGATCTAATGGGTGGCTCTGACTTGATATAAATATTTCATTTGACTTTTATAATCTTTTGGAAAACTAATTTGAAATAGTAGTGTTTCCACTAATTTGAATGTAATGTAATACTATCTCATCAATTGAATAAAAGAGATTTACTTTAAACATATTTGTCTTACAGAGACCTTGTAATAAAAGTGAAATTTGGAGAAAGCATTGAGGACTTACAGACCTGCCGAATCTTAATTAAACATTATATCCCAACAGGACTTTTTGTGGATCCGTATGAGTTGGCTTCATTACAAGAGAGAAACATAACAGAGGTACAACTATTAGAGGATTTTTTTTTTTTTGAGAGAGAGAGAAATTATTTTAGGGCTGCTATAATTTGGATTAAGGCAAAATAATAGGCAAGAAAACATTGTAGTATTTTTTATTTGTTAAAGTGTATAAAGTAACATTTTTTAGGTAGTCTTTAACAAGTGAGTGATACTTGTTATACTTGTCAATAATAAGTCAACTAAATTGAGCTAGTTAAATGCTTTTTGTCAGGATGGTTACTAGTTTAACCTAGTTAGTGACAAAGAAAATTATGTATAAGAAAATTAATGATTAATAAATACTACTTCAACAGCAACTTAGAGAGATATACCCCAACATCTCTATAATTGGGTATGGGAGGAAAGGAAATTTTTATTGGATCTCTATATGCCAGATAACTTCATTTTTTTTTTTAAAGGAAGCAAGGTAAAATTAAACGTAAAAGAAAGATTATGTCCCACACCCTTTACATAGATTAATCTTTATAACAAGCCTGCAAGTATTATCTTCATTTTATAGATAAGGATACTGAGGCACAAAGAGATCAAGTAACTTTTCCAAGATCACATAGGTAAATGGAAGAGCCATGAAATGAATCTAGGATTGTCTAATTGCAAAGTTGTTGCTCTTTCCAGAAATGAATCTTATTGCTTAGTTAAGGGGTTTCCCTAACTTTAATAAGAATCACCTGGAGGTACTTTTGCTGCAGATTATTGTCTTCCTGGGAAATCTTAATTCAGTAAATCTATTGTAGACTGGATCCAAAAATCTGCTTTTAATGACTCAAGTGATATCTATTAAGAAATTTTGGGAAATACTGTCTTAGTTTATAAGATTATAATCTATATATGAATTTTAAAAAGGCAAAGTAGATACACTTGGAGTCATTCATGATGGCAGTTTATTTTTAATTGTGTTTTAGGCCAATTGCATCACCTGTTTCATTTACTTATTTAAATCTCTTTGAATAGGTAATTACTTTCTCATGGTTCAAAATTCAGGCGGTAGAAAAGGGTACACAGTAAGCTTCCACGTATCTTAACCTCCTGTCACCAAGTTTCTTACTCTATTATGTTTTTTTGGTGTGTGTGTGTGTGTGTGTGTGTGTGTGTGTGTGTGTATGTGTATATATATATATACACACACACACAAACATATGTATATATATGTATGTATATGTACATATATGTATATATGTGTGTGTATACACACACACACACATATATAGCAGTTTCGAGATATGTGTTCACATATGCGTATATAGCAGTTTAGATACATATATACACATGTGAGAAGACCTCATTGCTTTTTTTCTCACTTGTTTCTTTTCTTCACTAAGTCATAAATGCTGAATGAGGCTTTTAAAATTTTAAATAATAGGTTTTAAATTTAAATACAGTTTTTGGCTTGTAGTGACGTAGATTGGAATCATATTTAAATCTACCTAATAAAATTGCCTACCATGTTTTAAGAAAATGGAATTTTTTTCTCATAGGAGTACCCAGAAAAAGGTCACATGCCCACATCTTTGGTTGTGATAAGATTGGGATGTGTGCAGTTTGACTGTAACAAGAAAATTGGGTGCGTAAAGGGTGCCAGCATAGATTGGTTGACAAGTTTTTTCTTGATTTTTTTTGTTTCCTAATCTCCTAATCCCTAATTATAAGCCTTTTAAGTAAATTTACTTTTTCATTTTGGAAATTTTTAGAAAAATAGATGTCTCATTTTTGATACATAGATAATTAGAAGTTAATTTCTTGATATATTAGATGCTATTTCCTTTTGCCTAGCTGAGTTGAGACTGGCCCCTTTCTTGGTGCAAAGAAACTTTATCATGAGAGGTGGTTTTATATGATGAATTTAACTGGAGAGAATAGAGTTTATATGTAGGGAATGATCGATGCATATATTTTTAGATTGGGATCTTGACTCTGTTTGATGACATAAAATTTTTGGCTGCAGCGAATAGCACGACAAGTCTAGATCAAATGGGTGATGTTGCAACAAAATGTTTTTTAAGGAACTTATGATGCTTTGTGAGCAATTTGAAGATAAAGACAAGCATTGAATTGGCTCCCCATGTATAAGGCAAATCAAATAAACCTCATTTCATTTTTAGGTAGGGCTATTACACAGGTATATTTAATTAAAATCTCTCACCTTCTTTGAAAACCATATTATACTAGATCGAAACATATGAAATTGCTGTTTTGTAAGTCAAAATGGAAATGCCATGTTTTTGAAATCATAAGTTTTACTCACTCAAAATATGTAGTATTAGGACTTCTGCCATGACCGAATAGGAGAACAGGGACCAAATATACTCTCCCACTTGAAACAACCAAGAGTTAAAATCCCAGTGTCAGAAAAGTATTATGCATTTCACTTCTATAAAGTTTTACATTTTTAAATTGTATAAGTTGTTCAAAGGTACCAATTACTATGTTTTAATTGGGGAATTTTTGTTTTTAGAGCTCTCATGAGAGAAAGATCTAATGTTACAAATATGGCACTATTTCATAGCTTAATTCACTTAACTTCGCAATGGTGGTTTGCAGCATGTAGTTGAGGGTTGTTATGAAAAAGTATTGGTCCATGTCTGTTAACCAGTATATGTTGCTTTAGGATTAATTTTTGATGCATAATTTGAATTTCTTGATAACATGCTATTATTGCTATTTTATCTGTGATGAAAATGAATAAAATTATGATTTTTGTAGATCAGTATATAGTCACTGTACTTTCTGGGGTTGCATTTATGGTTTTGGCATGTTTGGGAGATTTACCAGCACCCGGTCATTGTCCTGATCATTTCTCATTGCCAGGTTATGATCTTCAAAAATGTTTTTCTGTTGTTTTAAATCTACACACCTCCAACTGTCTGAGTTTTTTATCACAAGTGTACCAACTTGCACAATTTTTTGTTTTTCCTCATTGAACTAGATGTCAAAGAAATTCATAGCTGAAATGCCTATGTCAGCTCTGAGACCTCAGATTGTTGTTTGTGGGTTAACTTCTGCTGGTTCTTAATTGATCTTGGTTTAAAGTGGATCTGGGTCTCTGTTTAGGTTCATTTAAAAAAAAATTATCCTCATTTTAAAAATTGAGATATAGTTCACACAACATAAAAGCCACCCTTTTGAAATGTACAATTTAGTAGTTTTTAGTATATTCATAAAGTTGTGCAATCACCACCACTATCTAATTCTAGAATATTTTCATCACCTGAAAAGAAACCCCTTATAAGGCTGATACTTGAGATTCAAATACCTGGAATAAATTTTTTTTGAACTGTCATCAAATAATCCTTGACCAACCCTTCTGAAGACCAAATTGCTATTTCTACCTGATCATTTTCATTATACGTATCTCAGCTTAAATTCAAATTTAAAAATATTCTCAATTTTTGGGAAGTTACCATATTTTTATTTCTATGGAAAAAATAAAAATAAAAACATTAAACAAAACAACTCATTAATTAGAGAAATTGAAAATCATAGTATCATCATACACTGTAAATAACACAATCAGGAAAATATTTTATGTCAGTTCTTATTATACTTTAATTTTCAACTAGTCAAATATTGTCTATTTTGTGTTGTTTAACCTAATTGAATAGGGGAGTCAATTTAACCTGGTTTTGAATCTTGGCTCCTCTACTTATTAGCTATATTGTTTATCCACTGATACTGTTTGCTTATTTATATAATGTCTGCATTTGAACATCAAGAAGACAAAAATCATGATTACAAAAGAAATATACAACTTTAACATACACAATGAAGACATTGAAATTGTTGAGATTTTGTTTACCTTGGTTGAGTCATCAATTCAAAGAAAACTACAGTCAACAAAATCAAAAGAAGGCTGAGACTTGGCAGCAATGGAAGAATTTAGGAAAGATCATCAAGAGCAAAGATGTGTCATCAGAGACCAAGGCTAAGATCATCCCTAATTACTATGTATGGCTGTGAAAGTTGGACAGTGAAGAAGGCTGATAGGAAAAAAAATGCTTCATTTGAAATATGGTGTTGGAGGAGAGCTCTACAGATACCCTGAACCACCAGAAAGACAAGTGGGTTCTAGAGCAAATTAAGCCTGAAACATTGCTGGAAGCAAAAATGACAAAATTGAAACTGTCCTACTCTGGGAAAGACAGGGAAAGACAATAACACTGGGAAAAATAGAAGGCAGCAGGAAAAGAAAAAGACCAAATATTAGATGATTGATTACATAAAAGAATCTATAGTAATGACTCTACAGGAGCTGAGCAGGGCTGTTGAGGACAGGACAGTGTGGTCATTACACATTCATAGGTTCATCAGGAATTAGAGCCCTCTCAATGGCAGGTAACACATAATGGAGCTAATAGTTCCTACCTGATAAGATTCTTGTGAAAATTAAAGGAGGTAATGTATATAAACCACTTTGTGAAATACCTAGCAACATAGTAAGTAAGATACCTTTATTTTTTATCAGGTCGTATATACATCCTTGACAAGATAGGAAGATTTGGCTCTGTTATTTTGATTTCTACTTAGCTGTACCCAAAGAGGGTCCATTAATAAATTTCTAGTAGGATATCTCTAGTAGTATTTCATAGGACTTGGCTCTAGACCCTCTTGGTCGACATGTTTATCCTTAGATAAAAAGTACAGAAGACTTAGTTATCAAATTCGTAAATGTTACATAATGTTGGTTGAAAGATTGTGATTTCAGTTAAATCTCAACAGCCTAGACAAAAATGGACTGTAGCCAAAAGGTAAAATTTAATAGAAATAAATCTAAATCCCTGCATTTAATTATTATAGTAAACTGTCAACTCCTTGAAAAAAGTAGAATGGAAATTACTTAAAGTTTTCTGCAAAAAGTTCAAATGTAAAATATAGGAATGAATAGGTAGAGCATAGGATCTTTGAAACTATTCTGTATGATACTGTAATAGTGGATACATGTCATTTTACATTTATCAAAATCCATAGAATGTACAAAGTAGAATGTGAACCCTAACTTGAACTATGGACTTCAGTTAATAATGTATCAATATTGGCTTATAAATTATAACAAATATACCACACTAATGTTAATAATAGAGAAAACTTGGGTAAGTGTTGTGGGAGCAGTGACAGGGGCATAAGGGGATGTATTTTCTGCTCGTTTTTTCTGTAAACCTAAAACTGCTCTAAAAAATAGTCTCTTATTTTTTTTAAAAAGAATATGTTGATCAATAAGATAAGATTTCACACTGAAATAAGGCGGCTTAAAAGTGAATTTACTTTTTGGCTAAAGAAGGTAATATTGCTGCTATAGTCCCTGAGTATTTCCTGAGGCAACTAATATGATGAATGGTTTGGAAACCATGTCATGAGAAACAGAGAATTATGAGTATTTCTTTGGGGACGAGGCAGCGTGATTGCCTTCTGATGTTTGAGGACCCTTAGTGAAATAAGGAACGGATTTATTGCAGATATTGTAAGCAAGGACAGTTGGTGAATGTTATAGATCAGAGCATCAAGTTTCCTTATGACTTACAAGATTACATAATTCCTTGACCTTTGCCAATGAGTTCTGTTACTCCTGTGATTACCAGAGAAGGAACAACATGTGAAAAAATATAGCACTTGGTGTCATTGTCATATAGGAGAATTAGGATTCTTGCTGTGATGGGAAGGAGTTAATGCTGTTTTTTTCTGAGATATGTCAGGGCTTTGCATAGAGGATCTAGAGAGTGTGTGTGTGTGTGTGTGTGTGTGTGTGTGTGTGTGTGTGTGTGTGTGTGTGTGTGTCTGTACACAAATACACACCATTATGTATATAATGCCTATATGTGTGTATTTGTGTTTTTATACATAAATATGTAAATATGGATACATATATATACACACACACGTTATAATTTAGGACTAATTTCTGCCAAATGTGCATTTTTACTTTTGATGTATAATACTTTAAGATGGTTTTTACCATAGTATTTTTAAAAGAATCATTTACCATTTTTTCTGTTAACTTTTATACCTGATACAGAAAGAGTGCTGACCCTTGCTTTGACTTCCTGACCACAGTGCTCTTTCTTACTCACTACCATCTTACTTGCTTGTCTGAAGAACAGGAAATTACTGGAATGATAACAATCATTTTAACCCATTACTGGGTTAACTTTTTATCATAGTTTTCATACTTATTGAATAATGCTATAGTTATACACAAAATTTCTCTTTTCTTGGTACCTGTTTTATTACCTAAACAAAGGTTGATAGGAAATTACATAGAAATTTTATTATGAGAAAATTTCACAAATCAGAGTGTAATTTCCTGTTTCCTTTTAATAAACAAACTTATTAAATGCAGATCACATCTTGTGCTTTCTTTTTAAAATTGGGGCTGGAAGAGGAATGGAAATTGTTTATAAGGAAGGTGAATTTGACATTTCTGTTTATCTATATAGAAGTCCTCTGGTTGTACTTTTTTATTTCTTCATTTCTTCTGGATTAATATTTGTTTGCTTTTTGACAGGCAGTGATGGTTTCAGAAAATTATAATATAGAAGCTCCCAACTATTTGTCCAAGGAATCTGAAGTTCTCATTTATGCCAGAGAAGATTCACAGTGCATTGATTGTTTCCAAGCTTTTTTGCCTGTGCACTACCGCTATCATCGGCCACAGAGTAAAGATGGAGAAACTTTTATTGTGGTCCATAACCCTGATTTATTGATGTATTGTGACGAAGGTGAGGGTTGCAAGTCTTTTCCGAGGGTTGAAAATAAAAATAAAAGTATAGTGGTAAGTCTGAAGTCAAGGGATAACAAGCATGGGTTTTTTTCTTTTTAACTTTTTGATTGTAAAATAAAGCACAGATGTAGAAAAAGTTCACAAATACATAGTTTAGTGAATTATTATAAGGCAAATATTGCAGGACTTGTAGCCGTTGGCATTTTGTCTCCACTTGCATGTGTTTTGGTGTTTGAGGGGATACTTGATCACCTAGTTTTGTTGTAAATGTTGTCCGTGAGTTTTTGGTTTTGTGTGTAATTGTTCTTTTCTGTTTCTATGTGTGGATTTTAGTAAATTTAAAAAAATGATGCCTTCACCATTTTCAGTATTCTTAGAATCAAGACTTTCAGAAACTGTTGTCACATTTTGGTTCTTTGTACCTGCAAATTTGGGCTGATTAGAATGTTTGCAGCGGTTAGTAGCACTGTTACTAAAGACTGGCAGATAGGAAGTTTTTAATCCATACATGAGGAGAAAATAAAAAAGTGTTCAGCTATGTTAGCTTTGTTCATCCAACCTAATGGTACCTTTTACTTATGCTAAATAAGGTTTGAAAAAGGATTCCCTCTTGAGAGAGCTTCTGGGGTTCTGGTATTGTTTTTTGGTCTGAATACTGTTTGTATGGGTGTGTTTACTCTATGGAAATTTATTGCATTGTATGCTTTGAATCTGTTCACTGTTCTGAATACATAGTATACTTCAAAAAAAGTTATATAACTTAAAAGTGGCTCCTAGTATAATGGGATTTGTAAGAGCTCATGCTCAACCTCTGCACATTCTTTGTAATTTTATAATTTCTTACACATTCACTTAGAACAGCCTGTTAAAATAAAACAGCATGTGATAGATGGATGCAAATTCATGGACATTGTGTATTAAAATGTTTGAATACTCGGATGCCAACATGAAAGACAGGCCTAATCTTTAGACCAAATACAAATTTTCTGGTAAGATCTTCTACCACTTCTTTTCAGAGCTTCCAATTTTGAAATGCTGGGCCCAGTCAGAAGTGCTAGCTCCTTGTGCTTTGAAGAATAAGGATATTTGCAAATGGAAGAATATGAAATATAAATCAGTAAGTTAATATTTTGTTGTTTTTAGATCATGCGACCTAATTTAAAATTTTAATGTTTCTGCCACATTTAAGGGACGAGAATTTTATATCCTAGCATAGAAAGCTGGTTTTTTGTTTGTTTTAATGTTGTTTCTTTGCTACTGATGGCAACAGTGGTTCCTCATTTATACAGAGTCATAGAATCATTTAATTTGTGGGCCGGAGATTTAGGGGTAGTGACATGCCTCATTGGTCCAGAGCTTAATATAGCTGATATGCTTTTTAAAAGTGTAGAATAGCAAAGAAAAACAGTGCTTTTTCCATCTTGTTAAAACTTTATTTAGAATTTTTTAAATTAATTTTGAACAACAAAATAAATTAACTTCATTATATTTCACAGAACAAGTGAAAAAAGGAAAAGAAAACTCAAAGTAGCATCAACTGTGATAGTTTTGAGACAATTGTATTGCTATTATATATCTCAATCTAGGCTGTTTCAGGCCATTTTTATAGTTTTGACCTTCCAACTTGTTTTAAATTATTAAATTAAGTAAGTATTAATACTTCATTAACACTGGCTTTGTCTAAGGGGTTTACAGTTTTCTTCTTACCTTCTTTAGTTAACGTAGTCTACTTCTTTCCTCTCTTCAGAGTGGTAAGTCTTTGTACAGTACCTTCAGTCCTTCTCCTCATTCCCAAGGTCAGAGGTGGAACTGAAAGTTCCAGCCCTCCAATCACATGGTTGGTTCCATTGGCAACCAGCTCTCATCCTTAGGTGCTTCATCAAGATAACAAAAGACACCTTGCTCACTCTCAACAGGAAATTCCAAGTGTTTTGGGAGCTCTGAGCCAGAAAAAGGGAATGAAAACTAAATGTGTATTTTTTATTATAAATCATAATATCACACATACAGTATCTGAATTTTTTTCAAACTCTAAAATACATCTGGAGAATTGTATTTGATTTTCTTGTGTGAATGGAAGTATGATTCGTGTTTATGACTTATTGAGTTTAAAAATTGGTAGTGTGCATTGCTACAAATAAGTAATTATTTTATTGAAACATTTTTAATTCAGGTTCTCTTTAAAACCATATAACTTGAAATAAGAGGTCATAATTAAGCAGTTTGACTTATTTTCTTTACTTTGTGTTACATTTCTTGTTTATATATACCCGAAAAATAGGTGACCATTACTAAGGTGGTGCTCTATACCAAGGCTTGTTTGTTTAAAATGCCATTTTTGAAAGGTAATTTTCAGATAGTACTTTGTTACAGATTGTGTTGGTAACATTGTTTTTTAAAGATTTTATTTGGGGAATTGGGGATTGTGTTGGTAACATTGTTTTTTAAAGATTTTATTGGGGAATTGGGGAAGGGGAACAGTGTTGGGGAATTGGGGAAGGGGAACAGCCAAGTTGTTGTCCTTCAATCTTAGTTGTGGAGGGCGCAGCTAGTTCAGCTCCAAGTCCAGTCTCCATCCGGCTGCTCATTGGCAGCTCAGCTCGGGTGCAGCTCACTGGCCCATGTGCTCAGAGCTCGCTCTCTTAACCAACTGAGCCACTTGGCCGACCCCAACATTTTTTTTTTTGATGTGAAATTATAATCCAGGTATTTATAAAAAGCATTAAAAATAAACATATTCCCAAATTATCTAATTTTAATGTTTTAAAAACCTCTTTTTAAACCATGAAATTTCACAAAGTTTCTACTTAAACCTCTTTATCTTCAAAACCAAATAGAAAATAGAAACTAAGTTGAACATAGAACTTTTGTATTACTAGTCGGTATCACAACTAATTTGATGTTGTGTTAATAGTAAAGGACACAGGGCTGGCCAAGTGGCGCCGTTGGTTAAGAGTTGGCTTGGGAGTGTGACATCTGAACAGCAGGGCCACCTGTTCAGATCCCACATAGGCCAGTGACGTTGCGCCCTCTACAGCTAAGATGATGAACAACAGTTCGACCTGGAGCTGAGCTGCTGGGAGTTTCCCGCAACGGCGTAGACTGCAGTGGGTGCTCTGAGCTACCATGAATGGCTTGCAGCCATTGTGAGTGGCCGGCAGCCCGCATGAGCTGCCGTGAGCGGCCGTCCAATGGCCAGAGACCTATCTGCTTTAGCCGGGAAGAGTGCAGTGATCACAATACCAACATGGGCCAGTGAAGCGACGTCCTCCACAACTAGACTGAAGAGCAAAAGGACAGCAACTTGTCTGTTCCCCTTCCCCGATTCCCCAATGATGGTCTCTCCCCCAATTCCCCAATAAAATCTTAAAAAACAACACACAAAAAGGACACATTCAATTGTGTAATTTGTGAACAACAAATTTTTCACTTTTTTTTTTTTTTTAAATCTGAGCCATCCTGCCACCTGTTGGCAGCTCAGCGGCAGCTCAGCTTGGGCCGGGAATCGAACTGCTGTTACTCAGAGCGTGAACAACAAACTTTTAAAAAAGCTATTTGGAGAAACAACAAAATAGAAATGAATGGATACTTTAGTTTTATTGTTTTAATGTTTTTTAGGGTTTCAATTTAGAATTCTGTATTCTAGTATGAAACATAGTAAGAGGAAGTGAATGTTTATATTGATTACAGAGGTGACATTGGGATATAGCTGGCGTTTTTTGAAAAGAATATACTCAACTCTGTAAAGGTTGAAAAAGTCAAAAAGTAGTAAGAATTTAAGAATTATTATGGGGGGCCGGCTGAGTGGTGTGTTGGTTAAGAGTTGGCTTGGGATGCCAGCTCTGAGCAGGAGGGCCCTGGTTCGGATCCCACATGAGGGCCAGTGACACTGCCCTCTACAGCCAAGATGGTGAACAACAGCTAAACCTGGAGCTGGGCTGCCAAGAGTCACCGGTGACAGTGTAGGCTGCAGCCCCTGCTGCAGTGGGCTGCTGTGAGCTACTGTGAATGGCTAGCAGTCAGCGTGAGTGGCCGGCAGCCGGCGTGAGCTGCTGTGAACCGCCTTGAGTGGGCGTCCAGTGGCCGGTGAGCACAATGATAACACCAGCGTGGACCAGTGAAGCAACGTCTCCCACAACTAGACTGAAGAACAAAAGGACAGCAACTTGTCTGTTCTCCTTCTCTGATTCCCGAATGCTGTTCCCCTCTCCCAATTCCCCAATAAAATCTTTAAATTAAAAAAAAAAAATTATTATGGGATGTGATTCTGACTTGTTTACATTAAATACTGAATTCACTAGAATCATTCAAACAATGTTACATGTAGTGTAGCATTGGCTGAAAGATATTTTAAAAGAAAAAAATTTAAAAATAAATAGTGGTCTCACTTCGGTGCATTTTAAGTGTCTCTAACTTCTCTATCCATCTTTCTCCTTAGGTATATAAGAATGTGACTCTACAGGTTCCAGTGGGACTGACTACACATACCCCTTTAGTATGTTCTGTGACTCTGCTCATTACCATGCTGTGTGCTACTTTGATCCTTGTAGCTGTTTTCAAATATGGTCATTTCTCCCTATAAGCTTTTGCAGTTAAATGCTTCCCATAAATAAGAATGAGACCTAAATAAGACCTATTCACTTGTGACTAGAAATGTTTATCTAGAGTTATATCATTACTTTTGTTTTTTGTCTTCATTTTTGGCAAAAATTATGTTTACTAGAAGAAATTTTGGGTCATTCTCAACTAATTTGAAAACTTAATGCTGTGTTGTGTACCTTTGATGATCCTTAAGCATCAAGTGCCAGTAGAGGAAACTTAATTCTGTTAAATTACTGTTTATTTTGTGAGAAGTGACTTTGTCTTCATTTGGGTTCGAAAAATGAGTAATTTGTGTATTAGAGACAAATCATTCTCATTTTGTGAATAGGAACATTTAAATTTAAGCTAAAAATTGAGAAAATCATTATAAATAAGAATAAAATAATTTGGATGAATCAGTTTATTTAAATGCTAATTTTATGAGAATATTGAAGTTATTTATCCAGAGAATCAAAGAAAATCATTAAAGTAGAACAGCTAAGCAATTATTAATATCAAAATTGATTATTCTTAAAACATTTCCATTCTTCTATATTTTATACCCTTTTAAATATATGAATTATTACAAAAGGTTTGATGAAACTAAGTACTAAGATTTAGTTCTCATTTAGTACTTAATTTGTCAGGAAGACAATTCAGATTGTCATTTTAAAGAGTATATTTTGTTAAGTTGTACATTTACAAAAAGTCTTTTGTATTTTCAGGTGATTTGCTTTTAAACAGAGATCTTAATTTACTGTTTTTCTTTGGAAAAAAATTAGAAAATAAAGTAAGTGCCATAAGCTAATTAAAAAAATAAAAAGGCAGGCATGCCTTTCTATTTATTTAGGGTAGATATGTTCCAAAACAGAAGCCAGTAAACCAGGATATGTTGGAATTGTTTGTTTTAAATAGAGTAATTGGATATGATACACGTTTACATATGCAATCACTGCTTAATTTTCTAAAATATGTTGTTTTTATGGGAATAAATCTTTTATAATTAGACATCTACGGCTTGACTAGTCATAAAAGTTATTTTTGAAGATGTGTCGGAGAACTTAAATATTGAAAAAGGCAACCCAATGCCATGAAGCAGAAATATTAGACATCTTTAAAGTGACTAAAATTTCAATCCAGTCTAGTTTCATATCTTTAGTGATTTCTTATAAGAAAGAATTCCATGTTTTACAAGCATTGCTTTCACAAGGGAATAATATAATGGCATTGAAATATAATTATGTGTCAGTTAAAATTCAGTAACATCAACAGACAACATTTTAGAATATGGTTAGATTGGTGGGGTTAATATGGTACTGTTTGAGAGAGAGAGATAGAGAGAGAGAGAGAATGAGAGAGAGAATGAATGAATATGAATATATTTTCTTTTGCACATCAGAACCAAATTTTATCAGTATTCAAACAAGTTTCCAAGGTAATATTTGAGATTGTGACACAGAACATGATTTATTTATACAGGTATTCAGAAGTGTAAAAAATGGTTGCAGATGCCGTCACTTTTGACATGACAGAACATTTCTGGTTTTGAACTATTTATATTATCTTCTTTGGATACTTAAAAAATGAATAAGCACTTAATTTTTAAAGATCAGTTTTGTATTTCTGTATGTGGTCTTTTTGTTTTTAGGCTGTAAGACAATGGATACTGTTCTCTTGGGTTATTATGTTCCAGTATTTGTTCCACTTTTATGATTTCTTTTTCTTAAACTATTGTGTTATGTTCTTTTGAATGAAAGTAAGTGACACAGGTTACCTCAACTAAGGGTGAGGGGCAGGTGTGTGTGTGTGTGCACGCATGCGCACGTGCGTGTCACTCCACCAGGAACTTAGATATTGTAGGTAGATTTCATGGTTAATGGTACATACATGATTTGGGAACTGGATACATCTATTGCAGCTCTAATTATTTCTGAAAATAATTAATTTAAGGATTATCCTAGTCAGATATTAAATTAATTTCAAACTACTCATCTATGTTTTGATAATTGATGCTGATTGATATGATATGGAAATAAAGAAATTAGAGTGAGGTGACCAACACCTATCTGTATCGTCCCCCAAACTTACAAATATGCTATTGGCTGTTAGTTCGAATGAAATAATACGGACCAAGTATGCTTTTCAGGATTGTCCTAATCAGTGGTAGGATGGTGGGTTTAGCTATCTACTTGATTTCTTGCATCTTAGTCCTTACTTCTGGAATCACTTTCCTCCTGAAGTACATCTTTTTAAGTAGTTTCTTTAGTAGGTCTGTTGTTGGTAACATGTTTGTTTTTGGTTGATGATATATTTATTTTGCCCTCACTTGTATAGCTGATAATTTAGCAAGGTGTACACTTCTAAGTTTGGTTTTTTTCTCTTGGTACTTTGAAAATATTTTTCCACTGTCAACTGGCACCTATTGTTGCAGTTGAGAAATCTTCAGTGGCTTTAACAATTGTTTATAGGGTACGTCTTTTCTTTCTGGTTGTTTTATCTTTGGTATTCTTTGTTTCACTTTGTTTGAGGTTTCTTTTACTTATACTGATTGGTATACACTTTGCTTCCTGAATCTGAAGGTTCTTGTCTTTAATCAAGTCTGGAAAATTCTTAGCTATTAGCACATACTGCCTGTTTTGTTTTCTTTCTTCTCTCTCCTGGAGTTCTCATTAGGCTTCTGGTAGGCCTTCACAATCTATCCCCATGTCTCTTAATCTTTCTGTCATATTTCCTCTGTCTCTGGGCTGCTCTCAGTAATTTCTTTAGTCCTGTCTTCCAGTTTACTAATTCTGTCTTCAAGTGTGTAATCTGCTATTTAATCCAGACATTGACTGTGGTTTCAATTTTTATATTTTTTATTTCTTGACGTTCTACTTGGTTCCTTTTCGAATCTGTTTGGTCATTTAAAAAAATAGTATCTTGTTTCTTGCTCATTCATGTCTTACATTTTGTTTAATCATTTTAATAAACTTTTTATATTCTGTAACCAATAATTCCAATATCCAAAACTCGTGGGCTTCATTATTCTGTGTGTGGTTTCTATTGAATCACTCATCATAGCTTATTAACTCAGGTGTATTGTAATTATATTTTGGGGGCTCATGTTTAGCTTTTGATATCCTGTTTATCTGTGGAAATCCTTTCAGACCTGGATTGAGAGTAAACCTGTGCAGTGAGGATTTGTATTTGTTTTTCCAGGCCTCCAAATACTACTGGTTTGGGGCCACTTTCTTGACTTGAGGTTTCCTGGGTAGTGTAGGAACTATAAATTTGAACTTTCAAACTCATGTGAAGGAAAGTTTGTGGTTATGAATTCTAAAGGGGATTTTTCCCCCTCCATGTCAAATCCAGGCTAAAACATAGAAAGGTTTGCTTGTCTCCCTGGGTTGGTATAGGGAACTTTTTTTTTCCAGTCTGTTCTTGGAGGATGTAGCCCTTTAAGTTTCCCAGCCTTTTGCAGGATCAGAGTCCTAACTCCATGTACGCGCCAAGGCCTTGTCTTTGGTCCCCTGTCTCCTGAGCAGCCAGTAAAATCAGAGAGATTTCTGAGATAAGTAGATAACCCTCAACACTACTATGGCTTCATTGCCTTGCTTATCACACTGGTTTCTTACTTCCTCTTTGGGTTGAGTGTGGAGTTTGGAACACATCAGAGATCTATTTTTCTTTCTTGGAAACTTAGTTATGCCTTTGAAAGGATGTTCTATTTTATCCAGAATTTGTGTGTTTAATGATGGGACTTTTCCAGGTTATCTAATAGTGTGCCATATTTCTTCTTAATTCCTTTCTCTTGTATTTTCCATATCATTTAAGTTTTTTGCTCTGCATCTTACATAAGCACAATCTGGCTACCTTTCTCCACTTCCATTGCTGTCTCCCTAGTATCAGTCATGATTACTGCCTCCATAGTTCATTTCCCTTCTATTCTTGCGTCTCTATATTCCATTTTCCACATAGCAATCTAGTGATCTTAAAGTGTAAACCAGATAACATCACTTCCCTGCTTAAAACTCTTTACCATGACCTTCAAGATCCTTCCTGACCTGAATCTTTTTTACTGTAATGTTTTCATCCTTGCCCTAAGCTCCAGCTACAAGGCCTTCTTAACTGACCTTAAGGCAAGCCCTTTTCTTCCTCCTTCTGGTTGTAATGCTTTTTCCTGGGTGCTTCTCATAGTTCTCTCTGTTCTTGGCTTAAATGACACCACCTTAAAGATGCCTTCTCTGGTCACCCCATCCAAAGTAACCTCCCCAGTTTTTTCCTCATACCAGACATCATTACTTTAATTATTGTGTTTTCATATTTGTAAGCTCCACGAAGGCAAAGTGACTTGTGTTCACCCTTGTATCCCTGATGCCTTAACAGTATCTGGTACACTCAAATATTTATAGAATTAATGAATACATTGATAACTCCTTCGAGGATAAAACGTGGACGCCTTAATTTGTAAGGAAGTGGGGCTTAATTTAGCAGCAAAATATAGAGTTTGTAGGTGAAAAGCAAAATGGATAATGGATGAATTCCCAGAAACAAATGCCCTAGAGCAGATTCATGTAACAGCAATCATCTGTCAGCATCTTTGGTTAGCACAGACCTGACTGGAGACAATGCTGAATCGAATGAAGGACTGGCTGGCTCTCTCAATACTGTATGAATACCAACAGAGAGGCAGGCAAAGGGGGAGGGAAAGGGAGGCAGTACACATCTCCAAACTACAATTCCCAGCAGACCCCACGCGCGGTCCCGCCCATTGGGAAGCGGTGCCCGTCTCCGCCCCGTGAAGCTCCAGGCTTCGGGCCGGGAGGGGTGGTGTCCTGGCCCCTCCCCTTATTGCTCCCCGCCGTCGCCCTCCCCCAGGGTTGTGGCCACGCGCAGCAGCGGCGGCGGTTGTTCCGCTTCCCCTCCGGTCCGGGCCGTCGCCATTGCCGAAGGCTCCCTGCCCTCCCCTCCCGGCGCCCGCGGGGCTCGGCTGCCGCTCGGCCTAGCGGTAGCAGCCGCTGCGCTACAGCGCGGCTCCTTTTCTCGTTCCGCTTCCCCTTCCGTCTCCTTCCCGCCCCGCGCCGCGCGCCTGCCTCGGGCGACTCCGAAGCCCCCCGGGAGCTTGGACGGAGGCGCCTCGCTGGGGCGGGGACCTTTCCTCGCCTGGGGTAAGTGTGCAGACAGGCCGGGACGCGGGCCATCTCTCTCCTTCCTTCTTCCTTCTCGGCGGCCTGGCAGGCTCGAGCGGCCCGGCGTAGCCGACCTGCCCCAGGGCCGGGGCAGCCGCCACCTGCGTGCCTGCAGCCGCGGCTTCTGGGGCGGTGGCTCATTGTCTGCTCCCTAGGGCTGTTTTCTCCGGTTTTAGCCCGAAATGAAAAGCTTGCTGGGCAGGTGAGGTCTAACTCTTCCTGGACCCAGCCCTTCCCTAAACCGTGTCGTGCCACGGATTCTGCCCTCTCTGTCTGCCTTCCCTTGCGTTTCAACCTCCTCCTTTTCTTTTCTCCGTTTACTTAAGTTTTCGGCCAGACGTCTTAAGTTTTATTTCCCAATTTTTCCTCACTTACTGAGTCCCAGCCCCTCCTTGCCACCCCTCTGTTCATCCCAATTTCACTGCCCAGGCATGTTGTCTCTTTACTCCTTCTAAACTACAATCTGTAATTTTTTCCATATTCTGCATTAGTAAAAACGTATAGTTTTCCTGGGGTTTGAGGGCCTCCACTTAAGAAAAGATCTTTCAGATCTTCTCGTGACTCTTGTTTGATCTTCAGCCAGGAGGTGAATATTTGCTTCTTTAGGTAATTTAGGTGAAAATTGGCTTTTAACCGTGTCTGGCTTTCTTTAAAAAGCACACACATACAAAACCCTCCCACAGATTCCTCTTTGGACTCAACGTTTTGGCTAATTCTTTAAAGATAAAGTCATTCAGTAACTGAAGTGTGAAAAGTATTGCCATTGTCAGTTGGTGTGGGGTTGTGCCCATTCTTGTATCTTAATTTTAATGGGATTACTCTGGGCAGTGTGAGCGTGATTTGTTTCCTTGATATTGTCAACTCCCATTGATAAAATTATCTCAGTTCCACTTCACAAGTGATTTATATATTTCTTTTTTAACCTCTGTAAAAAGACAATCAAAATGGTTAGGCCTAAAATTAGACTACGACGAGCTGTGTTTTGGATCAAGGTTGTGCACGTCACGTTTTTTCCCCTGCTCTGTTTGACTCTTCCGCTCTTATAAGTAGGCAGGATATTGAAATGTACAAGAATTTGCTCTGGGGGTTTTGTTTTTGTAGGGTTATCCAAAATAACGTTAAATGAAGTATAAGATTGAGATGAAGGCGGTGAATAGTAATTTTTAAAGCAGGTTAGAACTTGTCAGCTTTGCCAGAAGCTCTGTGGCCTTTGTAAAACTCACTCATAGTCACTTCTATATACTTTATATATGTGAAAAAATATGTATAAATGAAAAACTTTATGTTCTGTTAAGGATATGGATTTAAGGCAGTTCTTTCATCCTTGGCTTTTAAATCTTTCTAGCTATTAGTTAGCCAGGAACACTGATTTACAGTGTGAAAAGTGAACCTCAAAATGTTTTTGACCTGTAATAATATATATGTAGGTCCTAAACTCACTTTCAGGTTTTGGTGGAAGAGTTTAACCTAAATTCATTGAGTTTTTTGTTTTCACTAACTAGTACGTTGTTACCTAAATTGCTTAGTAGTGAACTTCAATACTGTCAACATTTGGTAGTGTCGGTTGTCCTTAACTTCATGGGAGGTCTCATTGGCCTAAGGGGTTAAGGTGATATAGAAATGTTAGAGTGAAACTTGTCTGTGATGTTAGCTTCTCTGCCAGTTTTTTCTATAAGTAGATAACTTTTACTAAGCAAGAGCTCCTGGATATTCTGTTTCCCTTAGGGCCTTGATTCCTGGTTACCAATTATTGAAAGAAAGAGTTGTTCTGGACTTTGTGACATTGAATACTAACCTTGTGAACTCAAATTCATAAAGCTACAGTAAGTTTGTAGTTGGAGTATATCTACTAAACGAGTGAATAGGGTTCCTATGTTTCTCTGATGTTAACGATAGGCCCGTTTCCAAGACATGGTTAACAGTGGTGTATATTTCTTTTCAATTATACTTTTTAAAGAGAAAACTTAGAACTTGTTCATGTAGCTAAGGATAAACTTCCAATTATACTTTTTTAAAAAGAGAGAACTTGTTCAAATAGCTAATGATAAAATAAGTAGGTACTGTTAAATCCTTCCTATGTTTAATGTCAATATTGATTATTCTAATATTCAAATACAATGTTTCTTTTGGCTTTCTATATTTTATACTTCTGATGAAAACTTGAAACTGGGCCTTGTTTAAGGCTTTCTGATCGATTTGTTTTCAAAAGCTCTTTCAGTTAGTTGGAGGGCTAACTAATTTCAGACTTATCAAGAGGGAAGGTGTTAAGTTACAGATCTCAGTTGTGCCTCCTATCTTTGTACCTTGTAGAGGCAGAAAGAAGGAAAAAAATAGCTCCTATTGCCGTGAAGAAATACTGATTGTTTTCTTCTGTGATCAGAATTGAGTTTCACTACATCTTCATTTCAGGATCACTAACCTGATTAAGAGTAGTCAATGTGGACACTCACAGAGGATTTGCATTGTAGCTTACCATCTCTGAGGTAAGGTAGTGCTTATCCTAAGTGTCCCAGGTGGCCAGGAGTGGGAGACCTGGGTTGGAATTCTGGCTCTTGTGCTTGATCCTGGGCAAGATACACATTCTTTTCAAGACTTGTTTTTTTTTCATCTGTAAAATGGGAATAATATAATACACATTTCATAGGGTTATATGGGGCAAATGAGATAATGCAGGTAAAGTACTCAGCAAATGCAGTGCTTAAGTGCTTAATAAATGTTAGTTAACATTCCATTCTAAAATAAGTTTTACATTTAATTACTTCTACAGCAAATGTTCTCCTCCCAAACTTAGATTTAAGACTTCTGAAAGAGGTTAGAATCTCAGGACCAAGTTTCTGATACCATAACTATTAAGTTAAAAATTATTTTTCAGGGAAAAAAAAAGTTTCACCACTGAAATAAAATACAGCTTCTTTTGAATACAGGTTTCTCAGATTTAAAAAGTATGTATATTTCTCAGAGTATTTGGAAAGTGCTGAAAATTATTAAGGAACAGGACAAAATTCACTTTAGTTTCAGCCTTGAAGGATAACCATCATAACAGACTAGAATAGTGTTTTTAAAATTAAATTGCAAAAGGGCCGGCCGAGTGGAGCATTGGTTAAGAGTTGGCTTGGGACACCAGCTCTGAGCAGTAGGGCCCCAGTTTGGATCCCACATGAGGGCCAGTAATGCTGTGCCTTCTGCAGCTAAGATAGTGAACAACAGCTCAACCTGGAGCTGGGCTGCTGTGAGGTGGTGGTGTAGGCTGCAGTGGGGCTGCAGTGGGCTGCCATAAGCTACCATGAGTGGCCGGCAGCTGACGTGAGCTGCCAAGAGCCACTGTGAGTGGCCGTCCATTGGCGGGCAACTGATCTGCCTCAGCTGGGAAAAGTGCAGTGATAATACCAATATGGGCCAGTGAAGCAACGTCTTCGACAACTAGACTGAAGAACAAAAGGACAGCAACTTGTCTGTTCCCCTTCCCCGATTCCCCAACGCTGTTCCCCTCCCCAAATTCCCCCAATAAAATCTTAAAAAAAAAAAATTACATTGCAAGAGAAACATGCTTATAATAAAAGGTTCAAGCAAGTCAATTATTTAGAGTAAAAAGTGAAGATTAATTACTCTTTCAAGTCCCATTCCTTACAGGCACCCACTTTTTTATTTATTTATGCAATTAGAAATAAGTACCGTGTATAGTTTTTACCTTAATTTTTTTAAATAAAAAATTGGTCATTATATATTCTTTTCCATATCAGTACATATAGTTGTATATCATCTACTCAGCAGACATGAGGTATTCCATTATATGGTTGCACTTTCATGGTCATTTATGTTATTTTCAATTTTGAACAACTTAAACTGAAGTCTTTTTTTTTAAAAGATTTTTATTGGGGGGATGGGAACAGTGCTGGGGAATTGAGGTAAGGGGAACAGACAAGTTGCTGTCGTTTTGTTCTTCAGTCTAGTTGTGGAGGACATTGCTTCACTGGCCCAAGTTGGCACCATCATTGTGCTCTTCCCGGGCAAGGCAGATCAGTCGCCGGCTTCTGGATGGCCGCTCACGCTGGCTGCTGGCTACACACGGTAGCCCATGGCAACCCACTGCAGCAGGGGCTGCAGCCTACGCCATCGCCGGCGACTCAACGGCAGCCCAGCTCCAGGTTGAGCTGTTGTTCAACATCTTAGCTGTAGAGGGCAGTGTCACTGGCCCTCATCTGTGGGATCCGAACCGGGGCCCTCTGGCGTCCCAAGCCAGCTCTTAACCAACGCGTCACTGGGCCGGCCCTATATTATTACTTTTTAAAGTTAGTTTCAGGTGTATAAAACAACAATGATTAAATATAACCTCACAAAGTGATAACCCGACAAACCTACTATCCATCTGACACCATGCATAGCTATTACAATTCCTTTGACTATATTCCCTATGCTGTACTTTACATCCCATGACACATATACATACATATATGTGTAAATTATAGTTGACATTCAATATTAGTTTCAGGTGTACAGCGCAGAAGTTAGACATTTGTATAATCTATGAAGTGATCTCACTAATAAGTCTAGTACCCATGTGACATCCTATAACAGCGGTTCTCAACCTTCCTAATGCTGCGACCCCTTAATACAGTTCCTCATGTTGTGGTGACTCTCAACCATAAAATTATTTTCGTTGCTACTCTATAACTAATTTTGCTACTGTTATGAATCGTAATGTAAATGTCTTTTTGTTTTCCAATGGTCTTAGGTGACCCCTGTGAAAGGGTCGTTCGATCCCCAAAGGGGTCGCAACCCACAGGTTGAGAACCGCTGCCTTACAACCTTATTGACTATTTCCCATACTGTATTTCACATCACCATGACTATTTTGTAACTTGCAATTTGTACTTCCTAATCCCTTCATCTTTCTCACCTATCCACCATATCTTGTACTTTTAACAATTGTATTTTAATCGTAATCCTTCTGGACTTTTTTTGTTTGTGGTAAGAGGAAGTAAGAAAGTTTTAAAAATATAAAATAATTTGGCTACTGAATTAAAATACTGCTATAAAAATGTTTTTAGGAGTTTGAGGTTGGTGTGACAAGTAGTTACATTATAGGGATTCAGAGAATAATACTGTAATGTTTCATTGTAAGCATCACATCTGAAAAGGAAAAGAATACCCTTCTTTGAGCCCATCTCTTGTTATCTACTTAATTCATCCTCATCCTTCAAATCTCAGCCTTTGAATGTAGCTTTCTTTGGGAGTCTTTCCTGAGCTCCATTATAATTTAGATATTCTTACTGTTCTTATACAGAGGGTGTGAAAAGTATACACATTTTAAGATAACATCTCTTAAAATATGTATACATTTTTTTTGGCACCCTGGGTATATTTTCTTAACATGTTAATTCATAGCCTTTATTTGCAATGTGCTGAAAACACATTCATCTGGAAATGAGTTATTTTTCAATTTTTGCCAGTTGAAACTCATCAGAGAGGGAGGCGGTGCAAAAAGACCTCAGTAGTTAGTGTTGATTAAAAGTGATCCACATGTATACAAGTCACTTTTAACCCACATTACTGAGTTTTTCCTTATATCTTTCTGATCAAGCTATTACATTGGTAATATTTTTTTCATGTAAATGTTTAATAGATTCTGGAAAGATAGGGTTTATTTTGTATTTCATTCGAACAAAATATTTTAAGATTTTATCTTTAAACAGTTAATTTCTATTTATAATTTTAAGATTACTTAGTAATTTATAGGCTTGTGAATGAAGCAGAATTGTTATATAATAAACACATGAGCAACAAGAGATGGAATAAAGTATTTAGACAAAATTTCAGGTGCTTTAAAGAGCAAATTATTAAAGAATAGAAAGTTGCATTGGCAGCTATAATAGGAGAAATAGGGCCAGCTGAGTGGCTTAGTTGGTTAAGAGTTAGCTTCAGAGCATGAGCTCTGAGCAACAGGGCTGCCTGTTCAATTCCCACATGGGCCAGTAACGCTGCGCCCAAGCTGAACTGCCACTGAGCTGCCAACAGGTGGCAGGATGGCTCAGCTGGTGAGAGCATATGTTCCTAAGAACAACACTGCCTGTTCAGCGGTGGGCTATACCCGCCCGCAACTAAGACTGAATTCAGCACCTTGAGCTGAGCTGCCACCCGGATGGCCCAGTGGATAGAGCGCATGCTCTTAACAACAAGGCTGCTGATTCGACTCACGTGTGGGAGGGTGGCTATGCCCACCCGCAACTAAGATTGTAGCACAGCACCTTTAGCTTAGAGGCCACGAGCTGCCGTTGGGCAGCCAGATGGTGACTGGTGCCTTCCACAACTAAGAGAGAAGAACAACAACTTGGCTGGTCCCCCTTCCCAATTCCCTAACACTGCTCCCCTCCCCCAATTCCCCAATTAAAAAAAAAATAGTAGAAATATAGCCAGATGTTTGATAAAGTATCTGTGTTGTAAAATTTTTCTAAATGTTTTTTCACCTTCCTGATTAAGTATTTGAATAAAGTTTTCTTTAAAAAAAAATACTTTTTATTCCATTACCCATGGATAACCATTGTTGATATTTTGGTATGTTCCCTGTATTTGTATTTTTCTTTTTAATATGTATTTGTGTGTACATAGTTTACTTTTATAAAATTGGAATCACATTCTATGTAATTTGCTATCTTGCTTTTTATCTTAATGTGAAATATTGAAAGTTTTCCTTTGTTTGCCTTAAATGTTTTTTTAAATGATTAATGTTTGCCTAGCATGCCATTCTAGAGCTGGGCCTTAGTTTCATTATTTTCCTATTGCTGAAAGTAACTTATTTCCAATATTTTATATAAATAATGCTATGGTGAATATCTTTCTATTACTGATTATTACTTTAGAATATTTTCCAGTAAGTGGAATTACTGAATCAAAAGGTATAGCATTTCAAAGTCTTAAATTACCCTTCAGAAAGGTTTGATGTGTACCATCACTACCAGTATGAGTCTTATTTTATTGCTATCCTTGTTAAAATAATCATCATTCTTAAAGAAGTTAATAAAATTTGCTTATTACTAGGCAAATAAAAAATACAGTTTAGTTTGCATTTCTTGTTTGTCATAACTAATTTTGTTTTTGTTAATTTGATTTATTTCTGATAAGTACACAGAAGGAACTAGATTTGTGTTCACTGTTATTTTTATTATCTTCCTGAACTTTGATAAAATTGTATTTACTTATGTTTTCCAGGTTCATCATCTCTGAAAATAATAGTAACTTTTGCCTCCTTTCCAATAGTCAAAACATTTATTTCTGGTTTAGTTCTTTATCACATTGGGCAGAATCTTCAAGACATAGTTAAATAAGAGAGGTGATAATTGTCTTGGAATGTCTCTTGTAGTTTTGCAGTTAAAGATGATGGCAGCTGTTGGTTTTAAGAGAGATTCTTTATAATTTTATTCTGTTCCTACTTTACAAAAAATGGGAATGGTTTCTGAATTTTATCAGATGTTTTTGTAATACTTATTTAGGAGATGATAAGTTTTTTTTATCTTTTAATTACTGACAAGGGTATATAATAATAAATTCGCTAATAACCAAAAGTACCCTAAGGCATATATTATGAGGAACCAAAACCCTACTCATGTTAGTCAAGTGTACAAAATTTATTGACAGAATAGAGAATCCCATAGAAATTTAGTTTAATAAGAGTATACAGGCCATCTAGTAACCTCTGTAGTCTATTGAGGAATCTTTATTTAATCATGAGTCAGTTTTGATAATTTGTATTTATGCAAATTATATATTAAGATTTTCACATTTATAGACGTATGTAATCTTTTCTTATAAATTAAAATCTAGTATTCATTTCCATCTTTTATTAGTGATTTTGTTATTTTTCTTTTTTTATTGGGGGAAGGGGAACAGACAAGTTGCTATCCTTTTGTTCTTCAGTCTAGTTGTGGAGGACGTTGCTTCACTGGCCCAAGTTGGCACTATCATTGCACTGTTCCCGGGTGAGGCAGATCAGTTGCCGACTTCTGGACGGCTGCTCACTGCGGCTGCTGGCTGCTCACGCTGGCTGCTAGCTACACACGGTAGCCCATGGCAACCCACCTGCCATGGTAGTCCCCGGCGACTCCCTGCAGCCCAGCTCCAGGTTGAGCTGTTGTTCAGCATCTTAGCTGTAGAGGGCGGTGTCACTGGCCCTCATGTGGGATCCGAACCGGGGCCCTCTGGCGTTCCAAGCCAGCTCTTAACCTATGTGCCACTCTGCCGGCCCTTGTCATTTTTCTTAATTTGCCAAAAGTTTGTCTACTTCGTGGTTTTTTTATCACCAGCTTTGAGGTTTAGTCTATTGGTTTTCTGATTTTCTGATTTTTACTGTTCTCTTTATTTTGCTCTTCCTGCCTTTCTTCAATTTTTTTGTTATACTTTTTCTAATGCTATAAATTCTTAGTTCCTTTTTTTAAAAAATAATGAAACCATTTAGTGCTCTTAATTTACCTCTGGCTGCACTCTATAATTCATATGAATGATATTCTTATAGTCATTACATCACAAATAAATAGTTGGTAGTTCTGGGTTTCCTCGTTGACCCAGGAGGTATTTAGGACAGTTCTGTTCACTATTTTCTTGTTGTCAGTGACTGTGGTCTTTTAAAATACCTTTAAATCTATTGAGGGTTTCTTTGTGACTTAAAGCATAACCCAATTTGGTAAATGTTCTTTGGAAACTTAAAAATATTTTCTGTTTGCAGGATACAGTGTTAAATATATCTGTTAAACTTTATCCAGATTATCTTGTTTGATTTATTATTCTTTATTAATCATATACAATTTAGTCCTTATTAATTTTTTAATCTTAATCTGTCAAAGATTGAGTGGTAGCATTGTTTCTCTGAAGCTTGTTCTCACATCAGGAATTTACATTTTTGTTTTTCTACTGCCTGAATACTATCTTCCCTTCATATGGAACTATTTTGAAGAGGCCTCTGATCAGCCGTCTAAAATAGGAACCACCTAGTGCCCCACTCAGTATCTAACTTCTTGCCCTTCTGTAGGTTTTTCTTTACAGGAAGTAACTTCTATCTGAAGTTATTTTTTTCATTTACTTGTTTCTTTATTTCTTTGCTATTCTAGTCAGAGCTTAAAACAAAGTAGATATACAGTAAGTATGTGTTGGTTGAGTAAAAAAGTGTCAGTTTCTTTTATTTCTAGTGATTAAAATTTTTTTAATTAATAGACTTTATTTTATCCAGCAATTTTAGGTTCACAGCAAAGTTGAGCAGAAAGTAGAGTTCTGTATACCCTGAGCTTCCCCCTCCCAGCTCCCCAGCTTCTCCTATCATCAACATTCTGCTTTGTGTGGCACATTTGTTATAATTAATGAACCAACATTGACACGTCATTATCATCCAAAGTCCATAGTTTCCATTAGGGTTCACTCTTGGTGTTTTATATTCTATGGGTGTGGACAAATGTATAATGACATGTATCTACCATTACAGTAACATACAGAATAGTTTTCCAACTCTAAAAATCCCCACTGCTTTATCTATTCATCTCTCCACCCTCACTCAAACTCCTGGCAACCTCTGATGCTTTTACTGTCTCCATAACATTTTGCCTTTACATGTTGTACAGTTACATGTTGTACAACCATCACTACCACCCATCTCCAGGACTTTTTCATCTTCCCCAAATAAACCTCTATATTCATTTAGCACCACCTCCCCGTTCTTCCCTACACCAACCCTTATAGCCTATCTCTTACCTACTTTCTGTCTCTTATGATTTTACCTATTCTAGATGATCCATGTAAGTGGAATCATACAGTATTTGCCTTTTGTGTCTCACTTATTTCATGTAGCATGTTTTCAAGGTTCTTCCATGTTGTAGCATATATTACTATTTCATTCCTTTTTAAGGTTGAATAATAAATATTCCATTGTATGTATATACCACATTTTCTTTATCCAGTTGTCTATCAATGTTTTCAGTTTTTTGTTTCGTAAATAGTATTTGGTTTACTTTTATCTCAGATATTTGGAATGTATACATCCTGTTTTCAAAGCCCTTTAATGTATAGTTTAAATGAATTCAAGTGTAAATCTAAATTTTCAAAGTAAAATTTTGGGATTTATCTGCCTGAAAAAGGAAATTATACTTTGACTTCCCCTGTATTTAGAACTAGTTTTTTATCTTAAACCCAGCCTTGCTTTATCCCCTTCCCCCTCTCATGGTAAGCTTGGGACCTCGAATATTGCTAGTATTTTTTTTTTTTTTGTACAAAAGTTTTTAACTATTTGAGACCTCAGCATTGTTAATATAGTTTTTCTATGTGTTATGTTTTTAGCTATCTCCTTTCAAGACTTATCTTTGTAACTATATTCAGTGTTAGCACAAATTATTTAAACTTGATTGAGATGGATTTAATGCTCATTGACATTTTCTCCATCTCCCCCCCCCCCCCATGGTAAAGACTGCTTTATTGGTGGCAATTGGTACAAGTCAGTAAATATTGATCCCCAAAGAAAAACTCAGTTATTTATCAGCCTACTGGTCTGTAAAGAACTGAATGAAATTGAACCAGCTGATTGCTGGGAGGGTAAACTGAAGTCAGTCCTGCTTCTTGGGAAGTGAAGCCATAGCCAGCTGATACATGGCATATGCTGTTCCACCAACTGTAAGAATCACAGGAGGGCATCAGCTACCCCATCCTTTAGATGCACTGGAATTCCATTATGCTCCTGAAAACGCTTTTGTTTCTCTGGAACTTGATTTTCAAACTGCCTGCGTGAAACAGTGCTCTTGATCTTCTGGGCAATCTGATGAAGAGCCAGCCGATTCCGCAGCATCTTGATTCAGTTACTGCCCACCAACTGCGACAACTGAACACTGGAGAACCCATTTTTCCGAATCTTAACTTTTAAGTTAGTAATTCATCTTGTAGGTCAGACACGATGTGTTTTCAACTAATGTTTTCAGTAGGAGTAACTGGAAGACATATTTAATACCTATTAGGTCACAAATGCCCTTCAAATTCTGTAGATATCATTCTGTGTCATCTTGCATTAATCATTTTGTGTTAGAGCTTTCTGTGCCTGATGGTGATAAGAAGTTTCTTTTTTCTTTTTATTGAAATATTTTGACAGACCATGTTTTGTACATGTTCATCGATGTTGCCTAATGCATTATTAGCTCCTTACAATCATCAGACTTGGTTCTTTTTTTCATTTCCAGAAATGTGGTTATTTTGCTTTAGTTCTGTTTCCTTCCTTGAAAACACTTCTAATAATTAGACTGCCTTATCCTTTCTGTCCTTTGTTTGAGCTTCTCAAATGTTTGTCCATATTGCTCATTTGATTTTCCTTTCTTACCTCCAGTTAGGCTTTATTTCTGCTATTGAAATTTCAGTTTCTTTGCATCCTTTAAAAACTTACCTGCTCCTTTTTCTTTTTAAATTACTCTTATTTCATCTTGATCTTTTCTCTCCTTATATGCCATTTCATAGAGTTTGCCAAACAGTGTTTGGAGGGTAGTTCTGTGTCCTGAAGTAATGCACCTTGTAAGTCAGGCTCTACTGCTGTGTGAAGGGTGATTTTCACTCTTCCTTGTGCTGCAAAATTTTTGGGGGATTAGCGTTGGGTTTTTTTCTGCTTATTCATCCTTGAATGATAACTGTTATATATTACCTGATGTGCATCTCTCAGAAATTTTTGTGAGTTGTCCTCGCCTCTGGTTGACTGGGCTTCTGAGTGAAACCCCTACTTAGGTGTAATTGCTGAAGGATAAGTACAAAGGTCCTAGCCTGTGTTCCAGTGACTAATAGACATTCATCTAAGGTGATGGTTCTGGGCTAGGATGGTAGGATCTTACCTTAGCCTGTTTTCTAGCATGTGCTGCTTAATTGGCATGTCCTATTTCTAGCCTTGTACCCACAACACAACACTTTGTATAACTATACCTCCCAGGAAGCCATGTTCTAGTCCATGTTTTTCGGCTCATATACAGCTCCACCTGAACCTTACATATACACAGGCATGTAGACAGACATTTCCTTGCTTTTCTGGAGCTTGCTTGGTGGTCTCCTAACTGTATGTAGAAAGATCAAAGAAGGTTAGGAACTCTGGCTACCACAAAACTCACCTCTGCATAGGGAAGGAATGGCTTAGCAAGGGTGACTAGTTTCTATGAGGTGGACTCTGGGTCTCTAAATAACAGGTTGGCTAGCAGAGAGGGACAAGGTATCTTCAGGTCTTCTTTTAGACCAGCGGTTCTCAACCTGTGGGTCGCGACCCCTTTGGGGGTTGAACGACCCTTTCACAGGGGTCACCTAAGACCATCGGAAAACAAAATGATATTTACATTACGATTCATAACAGTAGCAAAATTACAGTTATAGAGTAGCAATGAAAATAATTTTATGGTTGGGGGTCACCACAACATGAGTAACTAACTGTATTAAGGGGTCGCGGCATTAGGAAGGTTGATAACCACTGCTTTAGACAGATGGTTGAACTCCCTTTTATTAAGTAGAGCATGGCTAGGTCATGACATGAGTCTTTTCTCATTTAAGATTAAGTGAGCTTATAGCTAGTGGAATCCTTCGAAGATCTGACAAATTTTCTTCATGGGAATTTGGGACAGACTACATGGGTAGTCTGATTTGATAACCATTTTTTACCATAAGCTGGTTCTGATTTTTGTTAAACTTAGATAACCACTTAAGTAACCAAATAATCAGTCTGCTGTTGACCTTCATCTTTCAGTAAAAGGTCTTAGATTGATAGATTATCACTTTGATAGTAGGAAAATGGTATCTTGTTCCAATTTGCATCTCTTTGATGTCTAGTGAAGTTGAACACTTTTAATATATTTATTACCCTTCCCACACTTTTTCATTTTGAATTGCCATTTGGGGTTTGTGACCAAACTTGGGTAAAGCTAGACTTCATACTGTTGAATTCATTTCTTCTTACTACTTTTTTTTAAGTAATCCTTGATCTTTCTTTGTCTTGTTCCTTGCGTCCCCATTCCCCTTACCTTACAGGCCGTTAGTTTTGAAGCAGTTTCTGAGGTTCATACTTGGTCATTGTTTTACTTTTTTAGTGTAGTGATTGGGTGGAAGCCAACAAGGGAAGAAGAAAAAAAGAAGGATCACATTTAGATTACAAAGTTTCTTTACACACATTGCTTCTTTGTATACAGACTTGCCTTTTCCTTTGTCTGGCAAATTACTTCTCATCCTTTAAAAGGCAGTTCTGATTTCTTTGCCTAATTACTCTAATATATATAGGAGCTCTGGGTCCTCTTTTCCATTGCATTCTACTCATCCCTGTTAGCTCATCATCTCCTTGCAGAGGAGTCACATTACTGTTCCCCTCCCCGCCAGTGGTGTGGAGACCAAACCTTGGTAGCCTTGATCTCCAGCATCTGACACATTGTAGACACTAAGTGAATATTTGAATTAGGAAAAATGTACAAAGAGGTTTTTTTAATCCTTCAACCATGTTATTTCCCTGCTTCTAGTGTGAAAATACAAAAAAACAGGTTTCTCTGAGTAGTGGAATTATGTATATTTTTTTAGTTTTGGTTTTATTCTGGTTTGAGGTTTTGCTTTTTGTTTTGGTTTGGGTTTTTTTTTGTAATGATCATTACTACTTTTATTATGAGAATAATAATTTTTAAAAAAAACCATCTTCCAGGTGCTCCATATTGCCCAGCATCTGCATCTTTCTGGTCCCACTCAACAGGCTTGTTTCCCACTACTTGCTACCATATTCCCTCCTGTCTCCTTGCTGTCTCATGGGCTGGATCATACAATTATTGTTCCTGTTGCCTAGAATCCCATCTTCTGGGTAGGAATATTTTCTGTTGTAAATGGAGGAATACTTGTAACAGTGATTAACTGATGAGAATTTAGACTATTGAATGTCTTTCCAGTCTTATCCTAAATATATGCAGGATAAATTGAGCATATAATTGTCTTAGCGTTCTAGAATAGAGACCTTAAAGAAGACAGAATAGTGACTATATCTTCAGATTTTCCTGGGTCTCCCCTAGCTTAAAGAAGAAAAAAAAAAAACTTTACTTGACTCAGATGCCATCACAGATAAACCTTTTTAATTGATTGATTTATTCTTCAATAAATAGTTACAGTAAGTCCCCGACTTAAAAACATTCGAGTTGCTAACATTCACAGATGCAGCCAGCCAATCATGCACCCAAGTCGGACTTAGAAATGAATCCGACTTACAAACGTTCTCCCTGAACGGAACTCATTCATAAGTCAGGGACTTACTATACTCATTTCATAGACACAAACTAGACATAATTCTTGGTGTTAGTGATATACGTAATGGCCAACAAAGTACTCACTGGATCCCTGCTTGTGGAGTTTATAACGTAGCGAAGGAAGACATTTGAAAAGCAAATTCGGTGTGATGAATGTTAAGACAGAAGGGAATAAACTAATGTGCATGGGACGGAAGTAAGGTGTCAGAGAAGGTTTCCTGAGAAAGTGATATTTAGACCAATACTTGAAGTAGGTGTTTGACAGGTGGAGGTGGAGAACAGAAAGTAGAGTGACCAACTTAATTTCTGTTTCCCAGGAAAACTCCTTCAGTCCCAGGCAAATGGGATCATTGGTTACTGAACAGAAACCCTGCTAGGAAGGTCATGCATGAAGCCCCGAGATGCTGTTACAGAAAATGAAAGAATGGATAGAAGTTAAAGCCTGTAGAAGGAAAGACTACAAAGAGATGAGTCTGAAAAGTTAGGGGCCTGACTTTGGGCTTTATCTTAAGACTTAGGTATCCTACTTAAAGGATTTAAGTAGCAAACTAACGTGATTAAGTTTAATATAAGGATTTAAGTAGCAGACTAACGTGATTAAGTTTAATATATTTTAAGGTGGCTCTCTGCAATATGAAGAATAGACTGGGACAGGGGCTGGCTGAGTGGCTCATTGATTAAGAGTTGGTTTGGGAGCTCCAGCTCTGAGCAGCAGGGCTGCCGGTTCGGATCCCACATTGGCCATTGATGCTGCACCCTCTACATCTAACAACAGCTTGACCTGGGGCTGGGCTGGCGTGAGTTGCCGGTGACGGCGTAGGCTGCAGTAGGCTGCGTTAAGCTGCCGTGAGTGGCCGGCAGCCAGTGGCCATCCAGTGACTGGTGACTGATCTGCCTCAGCTGGGAAGAGCGCAATGATCATAATACCAACAAGGGCCAGTGAAGCGGGTGTCCTCCACAACTAGACTGAAGAACAAAAGGACAGCAACTTGTCTGTTCCCCTTCCCTGATTCCCCAATGCTGCTCCCTCTCCCAATTCCCCAATAACATCTTAAAAAAAATAAATAAATAAACTGGGAGGGACTAAGTGTGGATTTGAGAGTAATAAATAATGATTAAGTCACAGGCTTAGAAGTTTTGAGGAAGCTATTTTAGGAGGTATGGAGAGTTTTGGGAATTGAGGTATTAAAATAGAGGTGAGAAAACCAGAAACAAATGATTTTTAAAAGTTGTTTTTCTCCAAGAACATTAATCTATTTAAAATGGAAAAAGCAAACATTTTTACTCCCGTGTTTTTCTGTTAACCAGATAGAAATTTTACTAGCAGAGTAAATAATCCAGACAGTAGGGTGTTGTTTTATTTTTTTTAAGTGATAACTCAACCTTTTTCAGGTACAAAGAACAGCAATATAGAATGTAGGAGGCCTGGCTGTGAAGTCACACAGGTGATTCTTTTCCTGAACACAGCAAAAATTATAAATAGTTTTGTCACCTTCAGAGTAGTTCCATTGAAAGGCTATGTGATTATTCCAGTGGTGCTTCCATTCTTCAAATCATTTTTTTTTTTTTAAGATTTTATTTGGGAATCGGGGGAAGGGGAACAGACAAGTTGCTGTTGTTTTGTTCTTCAGTCTAGTTGTGGAGGATGTTGCTTCACTGGCCCAAGCTGGCACCATCACTGCGCTCTTCCCAGGCAAGGCAGATCAGTCGCCGGCTTCTGGACAGCCACTCATGGCGGCTGCTGGCCGCTCACACTGGCTGCTGGCTACACACGGTAGCTTATAGCAGCCACTGCAGCAGGGGACTGCAGCCCACGCAGTCGCCGGCGACCCACGGCAGCCCAGCTCCAGGTAGAGCTGTTGTTCAGCATCTTAGCTGTAGAGGGCACTGTCACTGGTCCTCATATGTGGGATCCGAACCGCAGCCCTCTGGCATCCCAAGCCAGTTCTTAAGCAATGCGCCATTCGGCCGGCCCCAAATCATTTTTTTTAGATCTCTCCTCTTTGAATTACTCTAGTAGACTGCAGCATATCTTCTTCACCAGAGGCAAACCCTCCATCCTTGACTCTGCCTCTGTTTCAATCAGTCCTTCTTGCTCTCTGCATCTACATCTGCTCTACCATGGCTTCTTTCTTTCCCTTAAATTTAAAAAATAAAATAGAATTCATGTATGATAAAATTCATACTTAAAAATGTTTTTTTAAGTGTTTTTTGGTTTTTTTTAAACTATATTCCCGAGGTTGTGCAACCATCGCCACTAATTCTGGAATATTTGCATTACCCCAAAGAGAAATGATGCACCCAGTAGTGTCACTCATTTTACCCCAAACTGCACCCCCTACCCTAGGCAACCACTAATCAGTCTATTTTCTGTGTCTATAAATTTGTCTAATTGGATTCTGTAAGTAGATTCATATAATAACGTGGTCTTTTGTGACTAGTTTCTTTCACTTATCACAATGTTTTCAGAGTTCATCCACATTGTAGCATGTATGAGAACTTCATTCCTTTTTATGGCCAAATAATATTCCATTGTGTATATACCAGATTTTATTTGTCCATTCATTAGTTAGTAGAAATTTGGGTTGCTTTCACTTTTTGACTGTTATGAATGTGCTCTGTGAACATTTGTGTATGTTTTTGTGTGAATTTCTTTTAATTTCTTTTGGGTATATACATAGGAATGGAAGTGCTGAGTCTTATGATAACTCCATGTTTAACCTTTTGAGGAGGAGCTACCAGGCTGTTTCCCAAAGCTACTGCACCAAAATTTTGCAATGCCACCAACAGTGTATGAGGATTCAGATTTCTCCACATCCTAACACTTATTTTCTGTCTTTCTGATTATAGCTATCCTAGTGGGTGTGAAATGGTATCTCATTGAATTTCCTTGATGGCTATTGATATTGAGAACCTTTTCATGTGCTTATTGGTCATTTGTATGTCTTGGGAGAAATGTATATTCAGATCCTTTGGGAAAGCATTGTATGTTCAGAATTTGGTGCTTTAGATTAGTGCTTCTCAGTACGGTAATGGACTAATAACTTTTGTAAAATACCATAAAGTGGAAATGAAAGAAAAACCAGATATACAAAATACAAGCCCTATATGTTGTTGTTAGCTTCAACAGCAAATTATTCTGTCAGCTTGCTCTAAAAGTTTCTGAACACTTTCTCAATTTTTGTGTTTCATTGAGTACTGGTGATGAATAGCCAGTTTAGATAATGCTCTTTGAGTGTTGCTGTTGTAGATTACTAAAAGGCATTTGAAAAGTAATGCAACTTTTTCCATGTTTGAACTCAAGGCAATTGCTCGATTCTTGTATTTTCTACACTTCCAGCTATGGCCAATTCTAATTTGCTTTGGGGTAATCCCACAAAGGGCTGGTTTTGAGTCTTGATGAAAAGAAGTACTACTTTGTGCAGATTTTACACAAGCTAGTTACATTTAATACAGATAAACTGGAAGGTGCAGTTTCAGCCAAAGGTAGTAACAAGGCAAATTGGGCTTGGGGCCATTGAGGTTCAGAATTAGCCTTCTGAACCTCTCCCAGTTTTCCTCATAGTAGTAAATACCCTCAGTGTTGATGATATTATGCTTGTTGAAGGGGTTTTTCTGCTCGGTTTTCAGAAGCACAGAGTAGTAGAGGGTTATCATAAAGCCTCTTATATATCCAACCATGTCACCCTGAAACTCCAACATAATTATCTTATTTGTTTATAAATAAATAATTTGTCACTTGGCTGTAACATCCTTCTGAGCATAATTTCTTACCTCATTGTTCATATTTATGCAAAAATAAGAATCACCCATATGACACTGTAGCCATGAACAGTTCATTGTCTCCTGTCTTAACAAGGTCTAGAAGGTCTAAGCATACAGGCCAGCGCTGACTTTGAAGTCTTAGAATCTAGAGACATTGAGGAATATATTTTATATTATCTTAATTATTTATACTTTTGGTGGTGAAAATTCTGAAATAAAGTGGATTATTAGAAAATGTTATTTGGGCCGGCCGAGTGGCGCAATGGTTAAGAACTCGCTTGGGATGCCAGAGGGCCCCGGTTCAGATCCCACATATGAGGGCCAGTGACACTGCCCTCCACAGCTAAGATGCTGAACAACAGCTCAACCTGGAGCTGGGCTGCCATGAGTCGCCGGCGACGGCGTGGGCTGCAGTCCCTGTGGCAGTGGATTGCCATGGGCTACCACCGTGTGTAGCCAGCAGCCAGCGTGAGCGGCCAGCAGCCGCAGTGAGCGGCCGTCCAGAAGCCGGCGACTGATCTGCCTCGCCAGAGAAGAGCGCAATGATGGTGCCAACTTGGGCCAGTGAAGCAACGTCCTCCACAACTAGACTGAAGAACAAAACGACAGCAACTTGTCTGTTCCCCTTTCCCCAATTCCCCAGCACTGTTCCCATCCCCCCAATTTCCCAATAAAAATCTTTAAAAAAAAAAAAATGTTTTTTATAATAGCTTTAAATTAGTGAAGGTATATAGAGTATGAGTCATTTGAAGAGTAAGTTCAAACATTTGTTGGTACCTCTGTTAAAATCATTTGTGTTAGTGCCAGATAGATAGAGAAGTATGAATGTGTGACAATTAAGTTCGCGAACTCATCCTAGAAAACGTGCTACATACCTCATTGCTGAATATCACAATGTTCACCTTCAACGTACTCCCTTTGGGAAGCTATGCACCGATGCCAGTCCCTAGTCCACCCTTCAAAGCAATTTTGGAACTCTTTTTTTGGAATGGCCATCAGAGCTGATGTCATATTACTCTTGCTGTCCTAAATGTCATCCTTTCAATATTTTCTTTATCTTCGGGTAAAGAAAGAAGTTATTGGCCAGATCAGGTGAGTAGGGAGGGTGTTCCAATACAGTTATTTGTTTACTGGCTAAAACTCCTTCACAGACAGTGCCTTGTGAGCTAGTGCATTGTCCGTGATGCAAGAGCCATGAATTGTTGGTGTAAAGTTCAGGTTGTCTTAACTTTTTCACGCAGCCTTTTCAGCACCTCCAAATAGTAAACTTGGTTAACCGTTTGTCCAGTTGGTGCAAATTCATAATGAATAACCCTCTGATATCAAAAAAGGTTAGCAACATCATTGCAATAAGTTTTGCGAACTTAATTGTCAGACCTCATCTGAAAAGTGTTCTGTGACAGCCAGAGAAGGAATTTATCATCTTTAGAAAGAGAAGTAAAATTAGAATCTAAGTCACTGAAATTCAAGGAAGCATGTGGCATATTAATGGATGGGATTGTATCACTTTAGTCTAATCAGGTGAGTAACCATACAGTAATTTAAACATGGGAAGAATTATTGATTATGGGAAAGGAGTAATGGATTAGCTAGTACAAAGTAAATAGAACTCTAAAGAACATAGGAATAGCAGAAATAAGGATAAGCTGCTGAGTTAGAGCAGTCATGGACGAGCCCTCTTTCCCCTACCTTGTGGGAAAGAAGTGGATGTGGTGCTGTGTTGCACCATGCTGGATAACTGCCCTGGAGGGTGTCAGGGAACGCTGTTCACAGGGAGGTGTTAACTCTGCTACAAAACCTCCCAAGAAGAGAGTGCAGGAAGGCCCCAGTCATCTGACATGCTGCTGGCCTCCTTGCCCTTTAGAGCCTGGTGCTGGAGTAACCTGGTGAGCAAGCACGCCAGAACCCGGAAGCAAAACATTTCACCTGCAATGTCTCTTCTGCGCCCTCTACTGGTAACATTGTGCCAGCTGGCAAAGGGAAAAATACTTCAAGGTCCCAGATCATTTTTCAGAATAGGCAAAAACGATGAATTTGGATTTGAGAGACACTAAATAACTGGCATGAGAATGGTATTAGTGCTGTAGGAGCTCTGAGAAGGAGTAGAGATCATATCAGGTTATGACAGTTAAGGAAGAAGTGGTATTTGACAAGCTTTTGTAAAATGAGCAGGTTTCTTTTTAATTGAAGATAGCACTGTTTTTCTTCATTTCAAAAACAGTACATGTTCATTTTATTAAAATTAGAATTAAAATATAGATAAGTATTTTTCTCTTGTTTGTATTCCAGAAAGAAGGAAAAAGCACTCAGCTTTTATCACACATAAAGAGAATCAGTGTTAATCACTTGATAAAATATTGCTAGATAGTGGATGTAGTAGGGAGGGAAAGCTTTTTATGATGATGCTTGCTGCTGCTTTTGAGTGTTTACAAAAAAAGTTAGCTTTGAGATATAATGCTAAATTATATAAACTAGCATTTTGAGGAACTTTCTGTCTTTGGTATTTATCTGCACTTTATTTACATAACTTCTTTAAGAAGTTTGTTAGACAATCACTAGACATTATTTTGGGGGCCCTTTAAGTGACCATTAGGAAGGGATTTTCTGTTGTAATCACACTGATGGAATATTCTATTGTAGGAGTCCATTATGCCTTTCTCTCCTTTGCTCTAAGATTTTCATATGAATGCTCCTCTTAGGAACAGGGTTCTAGCATACTTTATTAGGGAAAACAAACTGAAAACTGAATCTTGCCTTTGTTGAGGTGGACTTCTCTCCTCCCAGATGTCAAAGACTGCAGGATTCTCATGAAAAAGAAAGACTTTGTAATACTGGAGTTACATTTTAAAAATTGGATAGTATTTCTAGAGAATGAAAACAAAATCCTTGGGTGTTAGCTCACAACTGGGCTCATGTATATGGTTAGGATATATAACATTAGGCCTGTTTTCAGAGAAATGCTACTAAATTCATGCTACTATACTACTACTAAATTCAGACTGGTACCTGTTAACTTGTCAGCCTTTTAACCAAATTGGTACAGGAGTGAATTGTTTGCTTTCCTATATTTGAAAAATTTAAGGAAAGGATTAAAACTTCAGTGTAAATATAGTTTTTAAACATTTTGGATGTAATCTTTGACTCCTCTTCCTCTGACTATGTGTGAGCAGTTGTGTAGAAAGATTTAGGACAGTGCTGTCCAATATGGTGGCAACTAGTACATGAGACTACTGAGCACTTGAAATATAATGAGTGCTACTAAGAAACTGAACTCTTAAGTTAAATTTAAGTGCCATGTATGGCTAGCATGGCCACCCATATTGAATAGCAGTTTACAAAACGGTGTGTTCGTAAGAAAAAAGTTGTAAAGAAAACAAATAATTTGTAGACATTAAGAACAAATTCCCACCGGGGTTGGCCTGTCTACATGATAGCACTACATTTCCTCAAAATATCTTAATTTGATACTGGGATTTTTTTTTCCCTGCAGCACTGATGTGATTACTAAAATTTGACCAAGATCCATTTCTTCTAAGGTATCTTTGAAAAATGAATATCCCCCTGTGATGTTTGTTTCTATAACTTTATTTAGATGCCTAGTCTCAATTCATTTTTGTAAGCATTTCTTGAGCACATACTGTGTACTATGTGCTGGCAAGTACAAAGATTAATCAGGCATAATTGCTGCTATCAGCAGTTAAATCTAGTCGGGATTAAGGGAGAAGGAGGTAGGGATAAAGGGAAATTTAAGCGTTCACTTTTTTTAAAACCTCTATATGCAATTTGATACTATTTAAGAATATTCTTTTTAAAAACTTCACTTTTTTTTTTTTTAAGATTTTATTGGGGAATTGGGGGAAGGGGAACAGACAAGTTGCTGTTCTTTTGTTCTTCAGTCTAGTTGTGGAGGACGT
>NW_017731358.1:2641298-2646241 GCF_001890085.2 Hipposideros armiger | reverse complement strand
AGGACAGCAACTTGTCTGTTCCCCTTCCCCTAGTTCCCCAGCACTGTTCCCATCCCCCCAATTCCCCAATAAAAATCTTAAAAAAAAAAAAAAAAGTATAGAGTGATTCCAGTCTTGAAAATTTCTTTGTCTCAGAATGTTTTTATTTTAGCCTTATTTTTGAAAGATAGTTTTGGTGAATCTGCAATTTATGTTGGCAGGTTTTTCTCTCAGTACACTGAGGATATTCCCATGTCTTCTTGCTGTCATTGTTGGTATCAAGAAGTAAGCTGAAGGTCCAATGGCCATATCTGTAAAGTTTACCCTTCTCCTTTGGCTGATTTTAAGAACTTTTTGAACTTTGATCTTCTTAATTTCACTGTGATGTATCTTCACTTTGATGTGCATAGATTACTTTTTATCCTGCTTCATTAGGTTTCTCAACTTATGGATTTGTGTCCATCAGTAGTAGAAATTTCTCAGCTATTAATTTATCTGATTCTGTTATCTCCTTCTGGAACTCCAAATAGATGTATCTTAGAACATTCACAACTTATTCATCTTTCCTCCCTTTTCATATTTTCTCTTTGTCTCTCTGTGCTGCATTCTAGTTACTTTCTTCAGATGTATCTCCCACTTCGCGCTCTCTTCTACTGAGTCTGCACTGCTTTTTACTTCAAATATTGGGTTTTAATTTTCAGGGTTTTGTTCTTATTTTAAGTTCTGTATGGTTGTTTTTCACATTTGCTTTTTTTGTGCTTTTTTAAAATTTTTTATTTCAAGCTTCTTATACATATTCTGTGTCAGATCATTGCACATCTATTTCACCAGTCTGTTTTGGCCAGTTCTCAATCATGTTGCCTTATTTGTTTTCTGAATTTTCAATATGAGATGTTCCTTTTCCTTAGAATTTTATCTTTGGGTAGTTGAGACCTATGTTGAAGCTGTTTTTCTTCCAGGGAGGCTTTATATTTGATTCTGCCATTCACTGGCAGTGTTACCACATGCAATTAAACTTATTTGGGATTTTTTGGGACCTCAGAAGTGGAATGAATTCAGACCATAAACATGCATTTTGTTGTTAGAATTTCTCAGAGATTCCCCTTCTCTCACCCTTAGTATCACTAGGCTTAAAATACTTATGGTTTTCTTGATCCCTTCTGCCCACAGGGATTTATTCCTAATTTATTGTTATATAGATTATAGCCTTTTGGGTCCTACCCTTATGTGGAATGGATTCCTGTTAGATTTTTCAACTTAGTCAGACCCTGGATTTTTTCACCTGTCCCCTGTAACAGCTATCAAAATGGAAGTTTATGGTCTTCAGAACTTAGTCCAAAATCCCTCAAGAATAACTGGATTAGAAAGTTGCTTACTCTCTTATTCCTGGTTTCGCTTTGCTTTGGGGGCTCTATGGAATCATTCCTTTTATAGTAACTAGCCAATCCATGCATTTTTAAAGATATGATGTGTTATCCAGTCGTTTATTTATTTGAGTGTGAATCAGAGTTTCTTTTCATTTTTCTTTGTTCTTTACCAGTGCCCCACTTTTGTTTTCTACATCTCTTCCCTGCTTTTCATTTTTCCTTTCTGATTTTGCTACTAATAGGCCTAATGTGGGCATTGCCACCAGATGAAAACACTCCTTTCATGCTGATTTGTGAACTTTCCATTCATAGTGTGCATTGTCTACTTAAGGTGATTTGGGATATTTTTATTGGTGCTTTTGCTCTCAAAGGCATTTGAAGCTTTTTTGAAGGGGGACAGGAATTAAAGGCCTGTGGTGTTGGGGCTCTTGTAGCTTATTGAGAGATTGTTAGATGTCTTATCAAATAGTTTTACATTATTACATTGGTAAGGTATTGAAACTTAAGGTCCATTTGTTGTTTATATAAAATATAAGTAAAAATATAAAGCAAAATTTTGCTTCTAAATCATGTTTTTTAATAGTATATGGTTTGTACTTAGAGCACCATAGTTGATCTGAGTAGATTATAGTTCAGTAATTTCTACTAGTTGAACTGACTGGTTCCAAACACCACTCCTTTTTTTTTTTTTGTATAGTTAGCTTCCCCTAGTCTCCTTCAGTAGACAATTGAGGAATTGTTTGTCTTTGAGTCCTGCCACGGTTAAACAATGGGCCTGTTAGAAGAGTACAGTGTGTTTTGGGCATGCTCTTTGTTTCGCCTACTTGTTTTTCACTGAAAAGTAGAAAAAGTAATAAGTGTTTGAACGGATTTGGAGAGGCAGTATTTATCACTTGCACTTTTTTAATAAAACATTTTTTGAGTAATGATGGAGCAAAACATAGGTAAATCAGTATTTTATCATAAATTGTTTTTATACTCTATTGTTTCTGGCTAAAATATAAAATGTAAGGAACCTTATCACATCCTCATTTGGCACTTTTTAGGCAGTTGACAATGTTAGTAGAAACAATACACAAAAAAGTACACTGCTTTATAGAAAAGGATTGAAGACTAAGACCATGAATTGTTTGTTAGGAGAAAACTATAAATCTTTCCAAAGGTATTTTTATTAATATAAGGTAGTTGATATGTTGTCTAGTGAAATGCTCTTTGATAAGAGAACTAATAAATTCAGGAAGAATAATATTTCCTGTGGGCACAGACTGTGTATGATAAATCAGTAAAGTTCAGCGTCTAATACATGGAAGGATCTACAGTATCTATGTTAAAACATTATAGGAAGTAGTAAAATAGTATAGTAGTAGTGGTAGTAGTATTAGTAGTAATAATAATAGTTATAGCAGCACAATCCCTGCCTTTAAATTGCTTGAAGTCTTGGGTAGGAAAGACACCTAAACTTTTAATTAATGATGAACAGTTATAATTCATTGCTAAAGAATGGTCCAGCATATTACCATAATTAAGAAATAAAGCATGTGGGCCGGCCGAGTGGCGCGATGGTTAAGAACTGACTTGGGATGCCGGAGGACCCCGGTTCGGATCCCACATATGAGGACCAGTGACGCTGCCCTCCACAGCTAAGATGCTGAACAACAGCTCAACCTGGANAGGGGCTGTAGCCTACACTGTCGCCGGTGACTCATGGCAGCCCAGCTCCAGGTTGAGCTGTTGTTGTTCAGCATCTTAGCTGTAGAGAGCAGTGTCACTGGCCCTCATATGTGGGATCTGAACTGGGGCCCTCTGGCGTCCCAAGCCAGCTCTTAACCAATGCGCCACTCGGCCGGCCCTCTTTGTTTCTTGATTGATTTTGCTAGAGGAATTTTAATAAGTTTGTCTGACACCCATCTTTTAACTTTATTGGTATTCTCTATTGGATAATAGTCTTCTGTCCAACAACTGCTTGTATATTAATTATTTCCAGATTTTTTCCTACTTTCTTTGGGTTTATTTTGCTGTTTTTGTTGTGCTTCTCAGTAGGTTAGATGCTTCACCCATTAATAATTTAGGTGTGTTTTTTTTTTTTAAGTAAAAATTTAGAATTGTATGTACCCTTACATGCTTGAATCATGTCCTATAAGTTTTGTGTGTTAAATATGCATAACATAAAATTTATGGTTTTAACCATTTTGGAGTGTACAATTCATTGGCATTAAGTAGATTCACAATGTTACGCAACCATTACCATTACCCATTTCCAAAACTTTATCATCCAAAACAGAAACTCTGCACTCATTAAACAATAACTCCCCATTTCACCCCCATTCCCAGGCCACGGTGGCCTCTATCCTACTTTCTGTCTATGAATTTGACCACTCTAGATACCTCATAAGTAAAATTATACAATATTGGTCCTTTTGTGTCTGGCTTATTTTACTTAATGTTTTTAAAGTTCATCTTTGTTGGAGCACACATCAAGTTTCATCCCTTTTTAAAACTGAATAGTACTCTATAATATGTATATACCACTTTTTGTTTAGCCCTGCAAGTTTTGACATGTAGTTTTTTCATTGTTTTGATTCTAAGTATTTTTTTAGTTACTATTACATCTTTTTCTTTCTTTTTTTTTTAAGATTTTTATTGGGAAATTGGGGGAGGGAACAGCATTGGGGAATCTGGGAAGGGGAACAGACAAGTTGCTGTCCTTTAGTTCTTCAGTCTAGTTGTGGAGGACGTCTCTTCACTGGCCCATGTTGGTATTGTGATCATTACGTTCTTCCTGGGTGAGGCAGATCGGTCGCCTGACACGGCAGCCACTCAAGGCAGCTTACGCCGGCTGCCAGCCGCTCACGCTGGCTGCTGGCCACTCATGGTAGCTTACGGCAGCCCACTGCAACCCCGCTGCAGCTTACACTGTGGCTGGCCACTCACAGCAGTCTAGCTCCAGGTGGAGCTGTTGTTCACCATTTTAGCTGTAGAGGGCTCAGCGTCACTGGCCCATGTGGGACCCGAACCGGTGGCCCTGCTGCTCAGAGCTCACGCTCCCAAGCCAACTCTTAACCACTGGGCCACTCAGCTGGCCCTATTATATCTTTTCTTAACCATAAGTTCTTTTAGACGTCTTTTAAAATTTCCAAATTTATGGAGTTTTTCCTAGTTATCTTTTTGTTACTGATTTTCAACATCATTTCATCTTGGTTAAGAGTATAGAGTGAGGGGGCCGGCCGAGTGGCGCGATGATTAAGAACTGGCTTGGGACGCCAGAGGGCCCCTGTTCGGATCCCACATATGAGGGCGAGTGACACTGCCCTCCACAGCTAAGATGCTGAACAACAGCTCAACCTGGAACTGGGCTGCCGAGAGTCACAGGCGACAGTGTAGGCTGCAGCCCCTGCTGCAGTGGGTTGCCATGGGCTACCGTGTGTAGCCAGCAGCCAGCGTGAGCCGCCAGCAGCCGCCATGAGCGGCCGTCCAGAAGCCGGTGACTGATCTGCCTCGCCCGGGAAGAGCGCAGTGACGGTGCCAACTTGGGCCAGTGAAGCAACATCCTCCACAACTAGACTGAAGAACAAAGGACAGCAACTTGTCTGTTCCCCT
>NW_017731358.1:2631538-2636283 GCF_001890085.2 Hipposideros armiger | reverse complement strand
TAAAAAAAAAAAAAAAAATGTTCTATAGTATATAGGGTGAAATAAATATGGGTCTTTTGCCACCACCGTAAAACAGAAAGAATTGGGGGTATGAGGAGGAGGTATAGAGCTGGGATACACTTTAAAGCAGTAATTCTCAAAGTTAATGAAGTCAAAACCTATTTTCATAATAATACTAAGACATTCTTTGCAAATGTATTGACATTTGCATTGATGATGCAAAAGAAGCAGTGGGTAAAACTGCCTGTTCTTTGATACAAATGACTGCATTGGCCATGGGTTTGTAGCTTTTTAAAAAAGTTAGGTTCACTTAAGGATGTACTTGATGAAACAATGAAATTGTTTATCTTTTTATATCTCCACGTTTGAGTTCACTTTTAAAGTATTTATATAGCAAAATGAAAAGTACTAGTAAGGCATTTATTAAGTATATTAATGGTTGTCTTGCAGAAAACCACTTATATGATTGAACTAAATTTAATACCACCTTTTTCATGGAATACCGTTTTTATTTGAAAGAACAACTGGACTACAAATTCAGGTTGTTCATATTTAGGTATTTAGCAGACATTTTCTTGAAAATGAATGAAGTAATAAGATTGTTGCAATTGTTAAAATTTAAGCTTTCAAGTGAAATTCAGAATTTTAGAAAACATCTACTTTTTTGAGTTTGACAGTTTCCCAATACTTAGACTTAACTGATAAGATCAGTGGTGATAGTAATGAAAGTGATTTTATATTTATTGTATAATATGTGTAAACATGTGGAATATCTTCATAATTCACTGAACCAGTGTTTTCCAAATAATCAATTTCTCACATTATAAGACTCATGGATGGGTAAAATATCGATTCAAAGTGCAAGAGAAATCAATGGGTTTAATGTAACTAAGTACAAAAAATCTATTACTGTGGTTTCAGATTCCGTAATAACTTTTAGGAAGGTTGAGTGTGGGGTACTATCAAAGAGGAATATCCACAATTACCTGAAAGCTATTAAAATACTTTCTTCTTCAGCTGTGTATCTATATAGTCCAGATTTTCTTCATACACTTCAACCAAAACATAACACAATAGATTGAATGAAGAAACAGATATGAGACTCCAACTGTCTGCTACTAAGCAGACATATGAAAGATTTGCAGAAATGTTAAATAATGCCACTCTTCTCAAATTGATTGTTATTTTTATAAGCGTTATTTATATTAACACTAAATAACTTGTTTAATTTCTTGTAAATATAGACAGATGTAACTTACATAAACAAAAATTATTTGAGATCCTCAAATACTCGTATTTTTAATAGTGTAAAGGAGTTTTGAGGCCAAAAATGTTATGAGCACTGCTACTTTGAAGAAACTATCTTTTAATATGCATGTGTTGAGATCAGATATTGATAAAGGGCATGCGTGACCTAACAAATGAGTATGTGTTGGTCTTTTCCACTCTTAGATTATGAACTCTTAGAGAAGAACTAGGTCCTCTTTTATTTTCTCCAACTTCTATCATAGAATAGCAGTAGCAGCAACATTTCAATCTTTATTAACTCATTTAATCTATTTTATGTGGTAAATATAATTAATTTTTAAATTGCGATATAATTCACCTAGCTGAAATTTGCCATTTTACCTTATTTTTTTATTTTATTTTATTATTGTTTTCAGATTTTATTGGGGAATTGGGGGAGGGAACAGCATTGGGGAATCAGGGAAGGGGAACAGACAAGTTGCTGTCTTTTAGTTCTTCAGTCTAGTTGTGGAGGACATTGCTTCACTGGCCCATGTTGGTATTATCGCTGCACTTTTCCCGGGTGAGGCAATTGATCGCCGGCCACTGGACGGCCGCTCACGGTGGCTGCCAGCTGCTCATGCTGGCTGCCAGTCGTTCACCATCTTAGCTATAGAGGGCAATGTCACTGGCCCTCATGTGGGATCCGAACCAGGGCCCTGCTGCTCAGAGCCAGTGCTCCCAAGCCAACTCTTAACCAATGCGCCACAAGGCCAGCCCTGAAATTCACCATTTTAAAGTGTACTATTGGGCAGGCCGAGTGATGCGTTGGTTAAGAGTTGGCTTGGGAGCACTGGCTCTGAGCAGCAGGGCCCTGGTTCGGATCCCACATGAGGGCCAGTGACACTGTGCCTTCTACAGCTAAGATGGTGAACAACAGCTCGACCTGGAGCTGGGCTGCCATGAGTCGCCGGCAATGGTGTATACTGGGAGTAGAATTGCTAGGTTATATGGTAGGTAACTTTATTTTTGAATGATTTTAGATTTGCAGAGAAGTTGCAAAGATAGTAGACTTCCTGTATGGCTGTGACCCATCTCCCCCTAATGTTAACATTGCATAAACCATAAAATGTATGTCAAAGCAAAGAAGCCAACATTGGTACATTACTATTAACTAAATTCTAGATTTTATTTGGATTTCACCAGTTTTTCCATTAATGCCCTTTTTCTATTCTAGGATACCACATTGTCATGTCACCTTAGACTCCTCTGTTCTGTGACATTTTCTCAGTCTTTGTTTTTCATGTCCTTGACATTTTTGAGGAATACTGCTCAGGAATCTTGTAAAACTCAGTTTGGGTTTGTCTGATGTTTTTCCAATGATTAGACGCGGTTATGAGTTTGGGGAAAGAATACCACATAGGTGAAGTGTGCTTCTCATCACATTAGATCAGCAGGTGAGTGATATCAACATGACTTATCACTGGTGATGTTAACCTTGACCACTTGGTTAATGCACTTGTGATGAAATAAGGGGTTCTATGGAAAGTAGCCTCACAGGGTGATCTGATCATAAATTCCTAACTGGGCAGGTCATGGTGGATAGTCATGCCCCAGGCCTATAACTTTTTAGTAAAAGGTTTATTTTTGCCTTAAGCAAAGCCTATCCAGGTGTGTTCAAAAGTTAACACACCTTTGAAATAAACTGTAACCACCCCCAAGAAAACACATAATCTTTATCCTGTAATCTCATCCCAAAGTTGCTTCTTCCCACCTTCATGTAATCTTCCTTATGTTCCTGTCTTAGTCTCAAATGCATAAAAGAAATTGCAAACTCTTATTCTCTGAAGCATTTGTCTCAGTCTTTTGAAATCTTGCTTTCAGGTGTATTCTCTTTTTGGCTCAAGTAAATTTTTATAAAAATTCTCTACAGGTTTGGACATTTCTTATGTTGACACAGTGTTTGTCAGATTTTTCCACTGTGAAGTTATTTTTCCCTTTCCATATTCTTTGGAAATGAGTCACTAAGTCCAGCCTACACTCAAGTGTGGAGGGAAGTTAAGCTTTAACTCCTAGATGGGAGCGAACCTACATACCGTATTTGCCGGTGTATAAAACGATTTTTTGGCCCTGAAAAATATGCCTCCAAGTGGGGGGTCGTCTTATACGCCAGGTACACTTCAGATAGACTGCCCATAGTGCTTNAAAAAAAAAAAAAAAGAGTTGTTAGTAAACGAATTCTGGTCCTAATTTTGTTAATATATTTATGTGATTTTAGGCAAACCACTTAACTTTTTGGGGAGCCGGTTCCTTTACATATAAAATAAGGAAGATGGACCAGATAAACTGTAATCCTTTCCAAGTTTAATACTCTCTGAATTTATTTCCCTATATAACTTGCATTCAGAGGATGTGAGGGGTCATTTTAAATTACTTTACATAGGGAATAATTTTTACTGAGCATTGAAACATTTGGTTGAATAAAGAAAAGAATGAAGAAAAATTGAGAATGGAGAAATATATTCATAAAGATGACGGTCCAGGAAAGTCTTGGGTGTATTTGGGGAACATGAAGTGTAGGATTTATCTGGTGCAGTCATATGAGATCAGATTGATTCAGTAGTAAATGGCCCTAAAAGCCAGAGTTTAGTCTTCAGTCTGTTTATGGATAGCTGTGCATTTAACGAATTCTGACTTCTTTCTCTAAAGAAAAACTGAACGCATAGAAACTCTTTAGGAAGCCAGTTAGAGCTTCTAACTTCTGGACAGCGGGTAAAGAAGACAGAGACTAGTTAGAGAAACCCTGAGATGAAGTGATCAAGTCCTCAGCTAAGCTGGTGATAAGAGTAGTCAGTCATCAGTGTTGTATCAAAGGTCATGCTTCTATTTTTTAAGATCTAATCGCTTATGAGGCATATTACTTAGAATTGTTGCTATCGTATTTGTCATCCTGAGTAATTGCATTAGGGACATTTGTGACTCATGTTTAGTATTACATTTGGGTTTTGTTTCAGCATGTGTTGCCTACAGGGTACATCATGTTAATTGGGATTTCCTTGAGACATAGCTACAATAATTCAACTTTATAATGTACATTGACCAAGAAGAAAGTTATGAACCAGACAGTGGATTAGTTCCTCTTTAGTTCTATTGGACAGAATTTCTACAGGAAATAAAATTGCTGCTCAATATATGAAAATAGAGCAGTAAAGAATTTATTTGGATAAGCAAAGTATATAAGGAAAAGCTGTGTTCTGAAAGTTGCCATTTAATGTCATTTGCTTAGAATTTGATGGTGTTTTTCGTATAAATAGCAATTAGTCTCTCTGCCTAATCCACAAAAGCTTACTGATTTTTCTTATTTTTGTTACAAAAACAATATAATATTGTAAATACCATTGCACATGTATAGGTTTTCACCCATGTTAAAGATTTGATTAGGTTTTTGTGCCTTAGCTTGGCTATCTAGCCATACCTTATTCCATGTTAAAAATGTGTTCTAGGGCCGGCCGAGTGGC
>NW_017731358.1:2615251-2627934 GCF_001890085.2 Hipposideros armiger | reverse complement strand
GAGTATATAACAAACTCTGTATTTTGAGTGGAAATGTTAGGGGGTCGTCTTATACGCCCAGTCGTCTTATACGCCGGCAAATACGGTATATTATTTGAAATTCATTTGTATAGATTTGTCCTCCCCCTATTTACTCATTTATTTGTATCAATATAAATTATACATATTTGTTTTATACTTTGGGTTATAATCTGATACTGCTTTATTAATTTTGCTGCTCAAATCATTCCAGCTTTGGCTTTTTGGAACTCTCTCCTGTTTCCCTTGACATGACCTTATCCTTTTTAAGTACCTCATCTTCTGACACTGTGAGATGCTCTGGGCCCTGTCCTAGGCCCAGAACCATCCATTTCTCCAAGGAGCTCTGCCTGAGGCAGTTAAGTAAATTGCCCGAGGTCACACACTTAAGTTAATGGTGGAACCAGGATTTCAGACAAAGCAATCTGATTTCACAAACTCATGCTCTTACCACAGTACTGGACAACATGCAGCGGAAGGTGCATTGACAGTTTCTAGCCATGTTCTATCTATGAGCCAGCCTTAATGATAGAATTTATAGTCAGCTTACACCAATAATTACCCTATTTTATATTGATTTTTTTAACCACAATTGTAACAATTATAATTAACTGAAAATTAGTTACTAGCATGCTTTGTTAGCTGCAACATGAAGGCAACTACTGGAACTGAGTAGCCAGTTTCCAGGGAACTGGTGTCAGTGGCACATGCTCTTTCTCTCCCAGCTGCCTTATAGCAACGATCCTGATTTTGAAATGGCTTGGGCCATGCGAGCAGTGCAGCATGCCAAAGTCTGCTACAAGCGATTTCATCAGTTGACCCCAGTTCCTGAAACTCACCAAAGTGGATGACCAAATCTATTCTGAATTTTGAAAAAATTTTGAGAAACTCAGGATAGAAGCGCTCAAATCAGTATCAGCTAAAGAGAAGTGGATGCCATTCTGTTTGAAGTTTGTCAGGATTGTAGAAGACTTCAACTATGGTACTTTGCTGCGACTGCATTGTTCTCAGGGCTACACTGAGGAAAACACCATCTTTACCCCCAGGATACAATTTTTTGCCATTGAGATTGCTCGGAACCGGGAAGGCCATAACAAAGTAGTTTACACTAGTGTTCAGGACAAAGAAAAAGAGAAAGGAGCTGACAGTGAAGAAGAGAAAGAATCTAACAGAGGAGAAAGAGAAAACTGACAAATGGAGGAAGTGGCTTAAACACTATTGGTGGGGTCATAGTTGATTGTTTCTTGGTATATTTTTTCTTGGTTCGCTCCACCTGGCAAGTAAAAAATTTTGTAAATTAATTTCTTTTGGTTCTTAAAAAAAATTAGTTATTAATCACAGATAATGACAATATTTTGGTGCATTTCCTTCCATGTGTGCATGCAAATGCATTTTGAAATTTTGTTATATTCTGATTTTTTAATTTAATTATGCACAAATATGGAGCACTCACAGTGTAACCAAAATCTGATTCTGCTGATTCTGTTGTCACTGATGATTAAGATGAAAGTGAATTGCGCTAGGGTTAATCTATTTTGCCTGAAAGTTATGGTCACAAAAGAGAAAAACATCTGTCTTGATTTATCAATTCATCAAATAATCCTCAAAATATTGTTACTAAACCTTATCTTTTTTCCCCGTTGTAGTAGTCGATAAGTCCCCTCTGGTAACGCATACCTGACAGCTCACACTTAAGAACAACCAGTCACATCCTGCTTGCATCCCACCTCAAAACAAAACACACTCTTCATGATGTGACCAGCTGGTTTGAATGAACCATCTGCCTATATACATCACCTGCATTACCTTCTTAGATCTCACCCTCATTTCTTCCTTCTATCACCAGTAGTTTAATTTCACTTCAGGCAGTCTTCCTCACACAGAGATATAAATCTTTTTTACTCACTCCTCCCAGCCCTTCTCTAGTTAGTTATTCCCAGAAATGTTTATTTCCCACGTTTACCTTCTCTCATTTACCCTCTTTTCTGGGCTGAAAAATAACTGTCATATGGCAGATAAAATATACAGTATTGCTAGTGACATACTCCTATCAAAGAAAACAAAAGCTGTAAGCTTTGGAGTAGAATTAAGTATAATAATCTCGTAATCTCTCAGTTCTTATCAATTTATACCTACTTCTGGTACTAACATTCAAACTAAATAATAAAATAATTTAAATTTTATGTAAATACAGTTGGCATTCTTTTCGTTGTACATATACAAGACTGTTCACTTACATGCATTAATTAACTTTATAATAAATCACCAATCAAAGCTGGTTTAGGGGGGAAATTTATTTCCTGAAATAGTTTTGTAACAGACCTCATCTGTAAATTAGGCATCCCTCTCCCTTAAGTACTGATTTTAAATGTGTATAATCCACTTTTTTAAAAACATAAGATATATTTATGTATGTATATGTAACAAGGTTCAAGTTTCCACTGAATTAGCCATGTGGATAAGAGGGGTTACTTGACCGCCTGGAAAGGGCATCAGAGGGTGACAGAATCTTGGGACATGGCCATACTCTGATTTTTAGCCAAGCTCAGGATTTACTTTTGTCACTGTTCCGAGATGGATCAAGTTCTATGGCACTGTCTGCAAAACGTGTATAGTTAGAATGTGAGATTTTCAGATACGCCAAATATTGCACCAGGGGCACATTCTCATCCTTTCGGAAAGTTTATATGAAGGCTAAGTTGTAATCACAAGGCTAGTGTGAGCATGGAATCAGAATTGGGGTGGGAGTTGGTTTATATATTTAATAGCGAGTGTCCTGCCTCTGCTGTGGAAATGGAGACCTATCAGAGACATGTCCTTTGATTGGCTGGTTAGGACATAGTCTTCCTCTTCCTCTTTGGGATTCTTTTTTTAAGATGCTATGTTGTCTGTGTTTTCATTGGAACATTTACTCTTAGAATCAATTAATTAGGTAAATATCTTTTGATATGTTCATATCATCATGCTTTCCCAAAACGACCATAGTCCTCTTAACTAGATATGGCTCGTCAGCTAACCATTTACTAACTTGGTTAGAGGAGAGTGCCTATATTGATGACCAATTTCATCTCTTGTTGAGTTTTACAAATTTTGCAAATTTCACTCTGATTTTCTTAATTCATTGTTGGGGGAGGGGATTTTTACTGTTTTGTGCTTGTCCATACTGTTTTTTACCTTAAATTAACTATGTTTTTGCCTATCTATTTCAGGCCATATCATAATTCTGAATCATGTCTGATAACGGAGAACTGGAAGACAAGCCTCCGGCGCCTCCTGTGAGAATGAGCAGTACCATTTTTAGCACTGGAGGCAAAGACCTTTTGTCAGCTAATCATAGTTTGAAACCTTTGCCCTCTGTTCCAGAGGAAAAAAAGCCCAGGAGTAAAATCATCTCTATATTCTCAAGCACAGAAAAAGGTAAATAGCTATGGTGGTTTCAAGAGTCTCAGTTATTATTTTGTTACCCATTTTGATATCTTTTTAATTAAAGTATAATAAGTTGATTTTTTTTTTTTATAATGAGAATAAACAGATCCAAGAAAACAATTGATGGTGGTATATAGGCACTATTAAAAAGGCCAGTTTATTTTAAACTGTGATAGAAGAGAATAAAAACTAAGGTTGTTGTTCAGCCTATACTTGTTATGTCCAGTGAATTTTCTCATTTTCAGAGATTTGGGTCATAGTGTATGGCTTCCAAACATTAATGAGATTTGTGATTTGAAAAAGACCTGCTATTATCAGAATGGTGATAAAGAGTCTACAGTCCCCTGTCTGAAATCCCTGAAGCCAGTTGTGTTTTTGAATTAAGAGTTTTTCTGATTTTTGATTAGCTAGTAATACTGCCTTTTTATCATGTATTCTGTAATGCCCTTAGAAGCGTCTGAGTTAACATGTTAACATATCTTCCACAAACATGAGTCTAGTGCAGGGTTTCTCAAATTCAGTATGATTTTACATAGTGAAGGAGTTGTTTCATGTAACTTTTGTACAGGCATACCTTGTTTTGTGCTTCCCAGATACATCTTTTTACAAATTGAAGGTTTGTGGTAACCCTGCATCAAACAACTCTATCGGCACCATTTTTCTAACAGCATTTGTTTACTTTGTGTCTGTGTCACATTTTGGTAATTCTCGCAATATTTCAAAGGTTTTTTTTTGTGTTTTTAGCAATAATGGATAATAAAAATATTCAAGAATCTCGGGCCGGCCGAGTGGCTCAGTTGGTTAAGAGCTCACTCAAGAATGCGAGCTCTGAGCAACAGGGTCGCCAGTTCGATTCCCAGCCCAAGCTGAGCTGCCACTAAGCTGCCAACAGGTGGCAGGATGGCTCAGCTAAAAAAAATAAATAAATAAATAAAGATCTCAGAAAGAAATAGTAACTTAATAATTGTCTTTATACAAGTTATTACCAGCTTCTCTAAAAGCATATTTAATGTAACACACTATTAAGAGTTGTTGTATAATACCACTGTATAATTACTTGTTTTTAATTAAAAATATTTTTTTCAATTATAGTTGACATTCAGTATTATTTTATGTTAGTTTCAGGTGTACAGTGTAGTGGTGAGACATTTATGTAATTTATGAAGTGCTCCCACATAAGTCTAGTACTCACGTGGCACTGTACATAGTTATAATATTATTCACTATATTTCCTATACTGTACATCCCTGTGACTATTTTGTAACTACCAATTTGTACTTCTTACTCAATTCACCTTTTTCACCCAGTCCCTCAATCCCCCTCCTATCTGGTAATTATCAGGTTGTTCCCTGTATCTATGAATCCATTTCTATTTTGGTTTTTTTGTTATTGTTTATTTTCTTTAGATTCCACATATAAGTAAGATCATATGGTATTTGTCTCTGTCTGACTTATTTCTTTTAGCATAATACCCTCTAGGTTCATCCATGTTTTTGCATAAGATTTTTTCATTATTAGAGATAATATAATATATTCCCTGAGACACAAAAATATTGAAATTATTCCAATTAACACACAGTGGCCTCTAAGTCTTCAAATGGAAGAAAGAGTGCACGTCTCTCACTTTAAATCAAGGCTAGAAATTATTAAGCTTAGTGAGGAAGGCATGTCAAATACCAAGACAGGCCAAAAGCTAGGCCTCTTGTGCCAGTTAGCCAAGTAGTGAATGCAAAGGAAACGTTCTTGAAGGAAATTAAAAATGTTACTCCAGTGAACACATGAATGATAAGAAAGTGAAACAGGCTTATTGCTGATATGGAAAAACTTTTAGTGGTCTAGATAGAAGATTAAACCAGGAAAACAGTCCCTTAAGCCAAAGCCTAATCCAAAGCAAGAGCCTTACTCTCTTCAATCCTGTGAAGGCTGAGAGAGGTGAGGAAGCTACAGAAGAAAAGTCTGAAGCTAGCAGAGGTTGGTTCATGAGGTTTAAAGAAAGAAGCGATCTCCATAACATAAAAGTGCAAGGTGAAGCAGCAGGTGCTGATGTAGAAGCTCCAGCAAGTTCTCCAGAAGATCTAGAAAGATAAATAATGAAAGTGGCTACACTAAACAACAGATTTTCAGCGTAGATGAAACAGCTTTCTCTTGGAAGAAGGTGCCATCTAGGACTTGCCTAGCTAGAGAGAAGTCAGTGCCTGGCTTTGAAGCTTCAAAGAACAGGCTGACTCTTGTCAGGGGCTAGTGCAGCTGGTGACTTTAAGTGGAAGCCAATGCTCATTTACCATTCCACAAATCCTAGGGCCTTTAAGAATTTTGCTAATCTACTCTACCTGTGCTCTGTAACTGGAACAACAAAGCCTGGATGACAGCACATCTGTTTACAACATGGTATACTGAATATTTTAAGCCCACTATTGAGACCTACTGCTCAGAAAAAAGATTCCTTTCAAAATACCACTGCTTATTGACAAAGTACCTGGTAACACAAGAGTTCTGATCGGGATGTACAGTGAGATTAATATTATCTTGCCTGCTAACAAAACATCCACTCTGTAGCCCATGCATCCAGGAGTAATTTTGACTTTCAAGTTTTATTATTTAAGAAATACATTTCATAAGGCTGTAGCTACCATTAGTAGTGATTCCTGTTATGGATCTGGGCAAAGTAAATTGAAAACCTTCTGAAAAGGATTCACCATTCTAGTGCCATTTAAGAATATTAGTGGTCCAGCTGAGTGGCGTGTTGGTTAAAGCTGGCTTGGGACACCAGCTCTGAGCAGCAGGGACCCGGTTCGGATCCCACATGAGGGCCAGTGACACTGCCCTCTACAGCTAAGATGGTGAACAACAACTCGACCTGGAGCTGGGCTGCCATGAGTCAGCGGCGACGGCATAGTCTGCAGCCCCTGCTGCAGTGGGTTGCCATGGGCTACCGTGTGTGGCTGGCAGCCAGCGTGAGCGGGCAGCAGCTGGTGTGAGCTGCCAAGAGCCGCCGTGAGCAGCCGTCCAGAAGCCGGCGACCAATCTGCCTCACCCGGGAAGAGCGCAATGATGATACCAACATGGGCCAGTGAAGCGACATCTTCCACAACTAGACTGAAGAACAAAAGGACAGCAACTTGTCTGTTCCCCTTCCCCCAATTCCCCAGCGCTGTTCCCCTCCCTCAATTCCCCAATAAAATCTTTAAAACAAAATTAAAAAAAAATATTAGTGATTCATGGGAAGAAGTCAAAATGTCTAATGGGAATTTGGAAGAAGTTTCCAACCCTCATGGATGTCTTTGAGGGGTTCAAAACTTCAATGGAGGAGGTAACTGCAGATGTGGTGGAGATAGCACAAGAACTAGAATTATAGGTGGAGCCTAAAGATGTGACTGAATTGCTGCAATTTCATGATTAAACTTTTACGGAGGAGGAGTTGCTTCTTACAGTTGAGCAAAGAAAGGGGTTTCTTGAGAATTGGAATCTACTAGTGAAGATGCTATGAAGACTATTGAAATAACAAAGAATTTAGAATATTACATAAATTTAGTTGATAAAACAGTGGCAGGGTTTGAGAGGATTGATTCCAATTTTGAAAGAAGTTGTACTGTGGGTAAAATGCTATCAGACAGCATCGCATGCTCCAGAGAAATCATTTGTGAAAGGAAGAGTCATTTGACACAGAAGACTTCATTGTCTTATTTTAAGGAATTGCCACAGCTACCCCAGCCTTCAGCAACGATCAGCCAGCAGCCATCACATTGAGGCAAGACCCTCCATCAGCAAAAAGATTATAACTCTTGTGAACGCTCAGATGATGGTTAGCATTTTTTAGTAATAAAAAAGTATTTTTAAATTAAGGAATATAAATTTTTTTAATTTAAAAAAATTTTTTTAGATATAACACTATTGCACACTTAATGACTATAGTGTAGTGTAAACATAGCTTTTATATGCACTGGGAAAGCAAAAAATTTGTGTGATTTGCTTTATTGCGATACTCTATTGTGGTGGTCTGGAACCAAACCTGCAGTACTCGTATGCCTAAGGTATGCCTGTATTGAGTCATTGATGTAGGTTCTGGACAAAGATTTAAGGTTTGCTGTGAGGTATATATTTAAGAGTAAAATTGCTGGATTACAGGGTGTTCTCATGTTTCACTTGGCTACATTTGTGAGAGGGCTTTCTAAAGTTTTTTTTACGTTCATTCTTACCCACAGAACATAAACGTTCCCATTGCTAAACATCCTTGCAAATCCCTGTATTACAGGACTTTAAGTTTTGCCAGCTTGGGAGTTGTGAAATGGTATCCCATTGTAGTTTTAATTTGCAGTTCCCTGTTAACTTACCATTTGTGTTTTCTGTGGCATATTCTTGAACTTATTTTTTATTGTTTTTTTCTTATTTATTGATAAACATTCATAATAGTCTATATACTAATCCTTTGTCAGTTTTATGTTATTAAATATAGTTTTCCAGGTTATGATTTGTTTTTTCACCCTTTCAATGGTATCTTTTGATGAATGGAAGTTACTAATTTTGGTGTAAATTGATCAATTCCTTTTCTTTATGGCTCGAGTTTTTGTATTTTAAGAAATCTTTGTCAAACTAGCAGTCAAAGATATTTTCAAAAAGTTTTACAGTTTGCCTTTTATAATGTAAACCTTTGAACTATCTGTATTTGTTTTTTGTGAATCTGTAAAGAGAAAAACGTTTTCACTTTTTTTAACCAATGTTCCAGACCATTTATTGAAACTTTTATTATTTCCCCACTGACCTGCAACACTAGCCATTGTTTGTCAGGTTTCCATATATGTGTGGGCCTGTTTATATGTTCACTATTTTATTGCATTGGCTTATTTGTCTCTACCTGAGCTAATACTACACTGCCTTAATTACTATAGCTTATAATTCTTAATACTCAGTAGAGGAAATTTGTTACCAAGTTCTTCTTCTTCATTGTTTGTCAGGTTTCCATATATGTGTGGGCCTGTTTATATGTTCACTATTTTATTGCATTGGCTTATCTGTCTCTACCTGAGCTAATAGTACACTGCCTTAATTACTATAGCTTATAATTCTTAATACTCAGTAGAGGAAATCTGTTACCAAGTTCTTCTTCAGAATCTTTTGGCCCTTTGCTATTTTTTAATAAATTTTAGAATTTGCTAATATCACGTACTTTTAAAAAAACCTGTCGATGTTTTGATTATAATTACATTGAATTTGTGGGGAGAGTTGGGGAGAATTGCATTCAGCTTTGTAATTGAGAATAGAGCATCTCCAGTGTCTCTTTATGTGGCCTCTTTGGAGGGAGATTTCGGAGGTGTGGCTTTCGGTTAGAGCGTGAGATGGAGTGTTTGCGGGTTATGGAGAGCCTTGAGTCCTCCTGTTCCCTGGGGCTCTTCGCTCCCTCTTCAGTCCACCTTCCCACACTTCTGTTCCTTCCTGGAAGCTGACGCCTTTACGTCTGGCTCAACGATGGCCTGAAACTTTGATGGTTAGGAATGAGGGAGAACCCTGTGTGTATATGCACATTCATGCTTATAAGAACACAGAACCCTTGGGCTGGCTGAATGGCTCAGTTGGTTAAGAGCTCGCTCAAGAGTGCGAGTTCTGAGCAACAGTGTTGCCAGTTTGATTCCCGGCCTGAGCTGAGCTGCCACTGAGCTGCCAACAGGTGGCAGGATGGCTCAGCTAAAAAAAAAAACCACAGAAGCCTACCCACTTAATTACTCCCAACTTTTGTGCAGTAGCATTCTTTTGCCTACATCCAGAATTGCTGTTTCTTTAGTTTTGTCCTAATAGCTTTTCATTTCTGGGCATTCCTCATAGATTTTATTCCATGATAAATAAAGAGATTTGGTGTAGAATGGAAGGGCTATCATACGTGCTTAGGCTGTCATCTTGAAACAGAAGTCTCTAAGGGAAAAAAAATTGTATCTTTATTTTTTAAAATATGACCCTAAGATTTTTGCCATCTCTAATGTATAGTGTAATCCAGAGAGATTCGTTTTATTCTATTCAAATTTGCATCCCTTATTGCTGTCCTTACAAACAGCTAATATTTCATTCTAAAAAAAGAATGACTTTGTATCTCCTGTTATTCATTATTGGTTTTAATCAGTGTCACTAGAAAATTAAGAAAGTTAGAAATTATACCTTTTATGACAACTTGATTGAACAAATCTTATATCCCTGCCATACTCATATGTATCTATGCACTCTTGAGTCATCAGAGACATAGCGATAAGCAAAACAGATGTCCCTGCCTTCATGGCACTAATCAAAAACTACAGCACATAGTTACAAACTGAAAAGTTATAATAGAGATAGTGTAAGATGTCTGTCCTATCTGAGAAGACTTCCTAAAGAAGTGACATTAGAGTGGAAGACTAATGGATGAATAAGTGAAAATAGTTAGGAGGACTTTGATAGTTGAAAAGTGTGTTCCATCCCTAGAAGCGTTTCGGTGGCCCAGCTACTGGACAGATCATAGCACATTTCATGGAACTGAGCACAGTCCAGTGAGATTTGAAAGCAGAGAGGGAGAGAGAATTATAGCATGATGCATGTAGAAAACTACAGACAGCAAAAGAGGCTGAAGAGGAAGGCAGGGAGCAGGTCATAAAGGGCTTTGTATTCCATGCTGCAGAGCTCAGATTTTATCCTGTTTCCTGGGGAACCATTACAGAATTTTAAACGGGGAAAACGTGGTCACATTTCTGTCTTAAATAGGAGACACTAGTAGCTGTATAGAAAATAGGTTTTGTTGGAGGGCTACGCCTGAAGTTGGAAACTAGTTAGGAGGATTTTATAGTAGTACAGGTGAGAAATGGCTTATTAAGTCTAGTAGTTTTGATAATGAAAATGGTGATGAGCCATTACCTTGGCTTATTTTTGACAGTGCTATTTAGTTAGCTAGTGTTGATAGTATATTGTTTATTAACAAAAGCAAGTTTCATATTTAATTATTCAACCTCTATGCACCTTCACTTCTGGTTGGTTATGAAGATGATAGAACTGTAAATATCCCTTCTGATCTACAAATCTAATTCTAAGATTAATAAGCCCATACTCTGCCTATTTCCTAGAGAATACCCTTCTGTGTAATGGAACAAGTTTAGTTTCACCAATTTGAAGCTGTTCCAGGTCAAAAGAACAAAGGGGTAATCACTAGTTCCTTTAGACTAGAGACAGAAGAGTCTTCCTTTTAAAGAGATGGGGTTTTTTTTACCCTTAAACTCTAGCTCAAATGTAGCCTAAAAGGTGGTGGCCTTGAAGGTGACAGTGACATACTTATGATTCTTTTAAGTACCTTTTGTGCAACACACGGCCCAGGGGCCCCACCCCATGGCTGAAGGTTGCTGCGCCTGCTTGTTCTGTTGACTAATGAAGTTGGAAAATGATCCTAAGATTCTTTACCCCGCCTAGTACCTTAACAAGTTATGCATTTTATTAAATGAAGTTTCTTCCCCTGGTCCATGACTTCCCATCAAGTGATCCAGTTGCCTGGTAGACATCCTGTATATAGATCATTGTGGATTTTTTTGGTGGTGGTGGTGGTCTTTATAGTCCTTGGCTTCCAGAGTTAAAAGCATCCCTCCTCTACCCCCATACACCCATGCAAATGTAACTCCCATCTTCAAGGAGAACAAAAAAACAAATGATGTTTACATTTATTTGAGGAGAGATTAAACCTGAGAGGCCTTTTATTCTTATTGGGAGTTAAGAAAGGGTATATGACCAGAATAAAAAGGCAGATTCAATGAAAGTTAATCTACTAAACTCCTTTCCTCTGCCCTGCTTTCAGGACACTTGTACAATAGCTTGACTCAAAGCCCTCACACAAGAGATTGGAAGGTTTTTCTCTGGAAAAAAAATACTTTAGGTATTCTACCCTTTACCCCCATCTTTAATGAAAAGGCTAACTTATCTCACAGTTAACTTGGTAATACTTTTCTGTATGAATAGACAGCAAAGGATTGCCAGACATTTGAAAAAAACCTTTACCATAAGAGAGGCCAAAACAACGGAATTTAAAAGGAATGTAGAAGAAACAGACAATGGGGGAGAAGACAAAAAAAAAACAACAACAACCCAACTTATACACACACATAAACCATATAATAGAGAAGATAAATTGCATCCATGAAACAAGAAAAGAATGGTCAGAGAACAATGAGAAATAATTCTTGGAAAATCAACATTTAAGATTACCAAAACAAACAAAAGATGCCAATAGGTTAGGATTGGAAGGTAGTTAAGAAAATTCTCTCAGATCATTAAACAATAATATGTTTATGAGAGAAAAGATAACAGTTGTAAGATCAGACCGATCCTACTAATGGACCAATAGAACTAATAATGAACAAAGAAAATAGAAGGAAATAAAAAATAGAAAAAAATTCCCAGATCTGAAGGGTATGATTCCAAATGGAAGGGGCTCACTGAGTACTCAGCACAGTGAATGAAGAAAGACCACATCAAATCACATCATCCTGAAATTTCATAATATCACAGATAAGACAACAAAACCTGTTATACTTCCAGTCAAAATGAAATAACAGGGACCGGATTTCCCCCTCCACCTGAAAGAACTAAAACACTGGGAAAGTATGGTTTTCAAGACATTGTACATCAGATAATAAAGTGATTCCCTAAGATGGAAAACAAGTGAGGTGAGTCTTACAGTTGATCCAGCTTTCCTTTTCTTTCCCATCATTCAGAGTACAAATTGGATAGAGGTGTTGCCTCAGTAAAGGGGCAGAATTAGCCCTAGATTAAATGCTGCCCCAGTCCTACCTAACAAAACCTTAAAAATAGTATCTAAAAGGATCAACTGTTTCTAAATTTATATTCTGTATGAGAAAACAGCTAAGGATCACCTTTCTATGTCCCCGAACAAAGCTCACCAATATTTATAGGAATAATTATTCAAAAATACCTAGTATCTTACAAAAAATTTCAATGTCTAGTATTCAATCTGTATTTTCCAGGCATGCATCCACCAATTGGAATCAATCCAGAAATGACACAGGTGACAGAATTATTATTAAAATAGTTAAATAACTATATCACATATATTGAAGAACCCAAAAATTCAGCATATTAAGAAGGAGCAATGGAAGATATAAACAAGAGCAAATCAAAATTTTAGAGTTGGGGGGCCGGCCGAGTGGCGCGATGGTTAAGAACTCGCTTGGGATGCCAGAGGGCCCCGGTTCGGATCCCACATATGAGGGCCAGTGACACTG